>NC_056729.1:811901775-811906775 GCF_019279795.1 Protopterus annectens
TGAATCCAGGGGCCCCCTCTTCATCCTCCTCTTCTTTCTCAGGATCTGTTCACAGACACTTCAGATGTGGGATGGGGAGCAATGTTTGGCTTCCTGAAAGTTCAGGGAATGTGGTGGCCTCATCAGTAGAAGGAGCACATCAAAGTCAAAGAGATGAGAGCTCTTATGCTGGCTCTTTAGGCCTTTAATCCTCTTTTCACTCCAGGGCTTCTCAAGGTATTTACAAATAATACTACAATTTTGTGGTGCATCAACAAACAGAACACAATCTTACCTTTTTTCCTGGCTGGAACTTCTGGTATGGGATCTGGATGTCAAGTATCAAGTGACTCTTCCGACAGTTTATATTCCTTCAGATTAGAACATTGTGGCAGATACTCTGAGAAGGTCCGTCACTCAGTCCCATGAATGGATGCTTCACATGGATGTGCTTCTGGACTTGTTCACAGTTGGGTATTCCTCAAGTAGATCTCTTTGCCTCCTCTCTGAACAGACAACTTCCTCTGTTCTGTGCTAGAGTCCCAGGTCTTCTGGTATGGAAGGTGGATGCTGTCTCATTTTCTTGGAAAGGGATGTTTCTTTATGCATTCTTTCCCCTTCCTCCCATTCTGAGAGTTCTGTTCAAGATTCAACGGGATGCTCCCAAAATCTTGTTGGTGACTCCATTTTGGCCACAACAGCACTGTTTCCTCTACATTTGCATCTAGCTAAGGGCAATCATCACAAGTTACCTCACAGGGTGGATCTACTCACACCAGACAAGGGCTTTCACATCCATCCCCACCTGTCCACATTTCACCAGACACTGTAGGTGATAGGGTTGTGATCCCTCATAGACACCTTTTTTACTGAGGACGTGCTGCAGGTTCTGCAGGAGGCCAGGAAACCTACTACTAGGAAATACTACTTGTCTAAATGGAAGAAGTTTTCTATTTGGTGTCTTTCTCATGGCCTGGATGCACTTACTGTGGAAGTTCCTTTGGTTCTCTCTTATTTGTGTGATTTGCTCAATGCTGATTTTCCCTATTCTTCTATTAAGGCCCACTTATCAGCTCTTTCTGCTTGTCTGCCTTTAACTCCCCTTTTAGCTTCTAGATTTCAGGCTAAGCAATTTCTTAAAGGCATCCTTAATATTAGACCTCCCAGGAAGCTTGTTCCTCATCCCTGGGATTTTAATTTCATTCTGGAGAAATTGAGTCAGGCTGCTTTTAAGCTTGCCGTTTCAGCTTCCTTGTAATATTGTTCTAGGAAGACAGTTCTTTTGTTAGCTCTTACTTCTGCCAGATACGTGTCTGAGTTGCAAGCCCTTATGGTTTGTCCCCCTTTTTTGATATTTCATGAGGACAGGGTGCCCTTCCGTACTAATCCTTCTTTTATGCCCAAGGTGGTTAATAAGTTGTCAATTAATCAATCTATTAATTTGGCTACTTTTTTCTCCTCTCCGCAATCTGACAGTGAGAGGATGCTGCATACCTTAGACGCACATAGACAGCTCAGATTTTATTTGGATAAGACTAAAGCTATCAGAGAATCTGATTCGTTGTTTGTTTCCTTTCATCCTAGGTCTTTAGGATTGGCTATTTCCAAGCAAACTATTTCTACTTGAATTTCAAAGGCTATTTCTTTTTGTTACACTTTTCATGGCAAGAGCCTTCCTTCTTCTGTAAAAGCTCATTCTACTAGAGCTATGGCTTCTTATGGTGCTTTTTTCAGGTGCTTAGACACTAATTCTATTCTTGAAACATCTACCTGTACTTCTGCACATACTTTTACCAAACACTACAAGTTGGAGGGTATCTCCAAAGCTAGAGGTGGTTTTGCTAAAGCCATTCTTCATGGCTTCTTAGAGGGCTCTACTTCTGCTTCCTTCTCCCAAGTTTCTTCTTAATCTTTTGCACTCTGCCATAAGTTATGAATATTGTGGCAGTAAATGTCAGGACATAGTACAGTTGTGTAAAATCTTACCATAAAGGTAGGTGTCCTTGCTTTCACCACTGCAGTATTCACTCCCTCCTTCCATCCCCCTGGTCTTTTTTTCCTTCCTGGATGTGCAGGATCTCTTTGTTTTTCCTTAGACTGTTGTTACTTCTGGGACAATCAGTTCTGAGGATGGCACACCTGAACATCAACTTTATGCCTACGGTACACGAGGAGTGTGTAGGTGATGTTTAGTGCACCTTAAAGCAATGGTATACTTTGGTAGACTGGCTGGATCATGGGCTTCATTGCAGGGAATCCCATAAGTTATGTATACTGCAGTGGTGAAGGCAAGGACATCTACCGTTATGGTAAAAGTTTACACAACTGCACTTTCTAGCTATATGAATCAGGTGCAAGCTGTTAATAGGCTGGCATGAAAAACAGAAACTAAAGTGCTCTGGTCAAGCTAGATGAATATGTATGGGTCACACCACTATACTGCCATTAACTGCTACATTTTTAGTTTTATACTTTGTGCTGAAGAATTCAGAATTGCGATTGAAAATAATGTTTTCAATTTTACCAGACTAGCATTTCAATGATTTCACCCAGTCACATAGCTATGTGACTGCTTAAGCAAATACTGCCTTTTTTAATTTCTCCCAAACATTTGGTTCTCTAATAACATGATGGGAATGCACACCATTCCTAAGTCAAAGAACAGTTAAAGTTCAAGAAATTAGTATTGTTTCAGTCTTTTATGTCAGACAAAAGTGCTCTTCGCAGCACCCGCAATGTGCCCAGTAATGGCGCCATCTGCAATTCGTGTGGAGTTACATGTATTGGTAACATATCTAAATGCAATTGTAGATTCTATTTTATAAGATCTGTTGCTCCTACAACTATTGGAACTGTCTGGGTATCTTTCTTCCACATTGCTCTCCTTTCTGCCTGCTGATCCTGATATTTTATGACTTTGTGCCTCTCCATATGCAAGACACTGTAGTCAGCGGGTGTGGTGATTTCAATGATCAATGCTACCTTTGTCTTTTTTTCATGGACCACTAAATCTGGTTTTCTAGCATCTAGCTTTTGAACTGTTGGTAAGGGGTGATCCCATGTGATGTAAACTTCATCATTTTTTATAATGATTTGTGGATCATGTTTCCAGTACATTTTAGCCACTTCAATACCATAATGTTTGCACAGTTCCCAGTGCAACAGTCTTGCCACATTATTGTGCCTTTCAGTATACAGTCCTTCTACCATTAGTATGTCATAATCAGCAACAAGGTGTGCAACTCTTTTCAATTCCATTTTACAAAACTTACATTTGTCTGTTTCTCCGACATGTTCAATGGTCTTTGTAAACCAGCATGTACGTAGCCCACTATCTTGGGTCGCCAATATTAACCTTTCATCTCTTGGTTTGAATTTACCTCTCCTTAACCATTCCTGGATTTGTTCCAGATCAACATGAGGTTCTTCCAGAAGTTTTCTATACTTGCAACTATATTTATGCATTTTACACATTTCTTGCCTTCTCATCTTGTCCTTCACCTTATATTCTTTTATTCATTTTTTGGCACATTCAGTTGCTGCCTGATTTTTATCTTCTTCTGGTTTGATTTCCATTCCTGCTTGATACTGATATGCTTTTACTAGATTAAGCAGAGAAGTCATCTTAGATATATTCTCCTCATGTTTCAAAACTTTTACTACATTTGGGTATTGTGAGGTCAGCAGATGTGTGTGGAGTCTCATGATTGCAGATCTATGCATGTAATCAATTTCAAGGAGGCCCATCCCTCCTTCGGAACACGGAATATATAATCTTGGAATGCACTGATTTTTATAAATCATTTGGTGAGCATAAAGCATCCTTCTTGTTTTCTGGCCTACTCTATCCAACACATTTTGGGGCCAGTCAATCACTCCAAAACTCTAAGTTAGGACAGGAAGAGCAAATTCGTTTATAGCTTGGATTTTGTTGCTTGTAGATGTCAACACTGTTTTCTGGATTAATGTAAGTCTTCTAAACTATTTCTTACTAAGTTTATTTGCATTTGTTCATGTTTTATTATTGATCCTTCATCAGTTTCCAAATATTTATACACTCCCTCTTGCTCAATTTCTATTATAGCACATTCTTGTCCCAAACTGATGTTTTCCTGGTGCTGCAGTTTTCCTGCTTTAAAGGTTGCTTTTGCACATTTATCAAGACCAAATGACATTCTTATATCATCTGTAAAAGTTTTGACAACTTGCAGTTGTACTTTCAGTTCCTCATCTGATGAGCTATACAGTTTTACATCATCGACAGAGAAGATGAGAAGTCTTTGCACTTTATTGTTTTCTAGGAGCCAAATTATAGCCATGGTCTAAAGTGTTAAGTAGACAGCTTAATGGGTTAAGGGCAAGGCAAAATAGCAGCGGTGATAGAGAGTCACCATGGAATATCCCCCTTTTAATTATTATCCCTGGGACAATATGCTGCAAACAGAGACCCAGGGTTAAATGAGTGTTGCTCAATTTCATGTATTTTAAAGATAAAAAGTTTACTGAGATAGTTCATTTTCTTTTTGTTGTTTGTGTATGTCATTGAATGCCCTTGAAGGTGTAACTAGAACCAAAACACAGCTTTGTAAGTAAGCAGTACTTAGCAATACTTACTAGTATTAGCATAGTTTAAGGTTTTATTATATATGACTTTTTAGTAGTATTTGTGTGTAGTTTTAAAGTATAGATGCAAGTAGAAGAATTTAGATATGATATGATAATATTATAACAGTGACTTCTTTTCATGTTTTTAATGTAAAATCTTTTAAGTGAGAATTTTGGTCAGTCTTTTAAAAAACTTCTGGTTCAGTATTACATAAAAGAAGTTATTTGAGTGTATCGCTTTAAACACAAGGGATACAGCAATTAATGTAATTACTGACATCTGTCTTAACCTAGTGCTTTGTTTTAAAATGCTTTGAACTAGTGTTGTTGGTTGTCTGAAGAAGTTCTGATATTTATCAGAACGAAAAACGCTGGTGCAGCATTTTACTTTTATTTTGGCTTGGTAAATAAAGCAG
>NC_056729.1:811911775-811919275 GCF_019279795.1 Protopterus annectens
GTCCATAAGAGACATGGGCGCCAGGCATGGTGTAAATTTCCTATTCCCCATCCACTTGTCTAGGTCGTGCTTAAACTGGGCAATAGACATACTCAGCTTCACATGGATGAGAAGCCTGTTCCATATGATGGTCAGTTTCTGGGACACCACATACTTGTCTCTACAGCATGTTCTATTTAAGTCACAGACAAAATTCAGGTCCCTAGACCTTGTATTTCTGGCAATGTTTGACTTACAAATATGTAAGAGATTCATAAGTGTGTAGTTTGCAGATGCCTTGTAAGCTAGGCATAGATCACCTCTCAGCAATCTATAGGTGACTGAGTAGAGGGAAATGACTTTAAGGTGGTCTTCATAAGGTGGGTTTGTTACGCCTTGTATTCTTTTTGTAAGGAACCTTTGAAGTCACTGTAGTTGCTGCATATGCTTGGTCAGGTACATACTCTATGACTGATCTGATAAGGGTGCAGTATTGTGGGATAATGACCTCTTTGCAGCTATGCCATGCCTTTACTTATAAGTTGTATAACATGTATGACATAGTTTTACTTATCATGATTTATTATTTCCAGCACAGAGGTGGAGCTGCAGAGATTTGGTGATCTCAGTGACTACGTGGTTAATTTATCACCAGGTCTATATTAGATCACCGAACACTTAAAAAAGTGAAAGGTGATTAATCGACCCTATGTAAGTGAAAGCTTACAATTTCGAACTATCAGAACAGCGATTTTTTTTCCTAGGGAAATAAAAATCGCTGTTCCAACAAATAAATAAATAAATAAAACACTTTAAACATTACATTAAGTGGGGGGCTTTGCACCCCACACCCCCCGATGTGGGGAGGCTGCACTCTCCCACCCCCTTACTTAAATATACCAACTCTGAGACTGCACTACAATGCCAGAAATGGCAAAGTAACGAAGCAGCCAAGCAAATTCTTTCCCAGGGAAAGAGGTAGCTTAAAAGCCGCTTTGATATTTTTCAGTTTCAGGCTTTTGAGTTCGACCAGGACGCATTCAAAAAAATGCTTTTTTGGTCTTCTAATAGGGAACCTTTATCACCAGATATATGTAATGAGATTCATTAACAAACAATGTTTCTGAATGTCATCACCTCTCACTTTCTTAGCCTGCATAATTCTCGAATTCTAGATATTGGTACGGCAGTAGCGTTGTTACCTCATAGCAAGAGGTTCTCCCATTCGATTCCCGGCTGGGCTTGGGAGTGCCTTCTGTGTGGAGTCTGCATGCCCTCCCCGCGGTTGGGTAGCGTTCGAAAGACATGCATGCGTAAATGGGCGGGCCTTCACTGAAGGTTGGGCGTCGTGCTGGCACCTCTGCGTTTCATAAAAATCTACTGTCAATCATCAGCGGACCAGAGTTCCGCTGTGGTGACCCCTTACCAGGAAAAGCCAAAAGACAAACAACAACAACAAACAACTGACTTTTAATATCATAGGAGAAGGACTTTCTTATTTTTCAGAATATTTATTTATTTTTTTTATTTACTGATATTTAATTACTGGGAAAGTCGAATGGGTAGGCACCCATTTTCAGAAGAGGCCCAAGGAGAAAAGTTCCAAAGTATTGTAAAAATATTTTATGAGCAATAATTTTACAATCTTCAAAAATAATACAAAAATAAATAGCAAAAAGCTACAGTTTAAACAGTTTTATCAAATTAGACATAATGTGAAAACACTGCTTCAGAGTAGCTACAACTTTTAGGACAATAATTTAATATTTAGAGCCACATTAGCCAGTTTACAGAAACTAAAGATATGTTAGTATAATACAAATTGGAATTTCGTAACAAAGTGCAAAAAAAAAAAAAAAAAACTGGATTATGGCATATTTTGATGGAGAGCCATGGGGGAGGAATTGATTGAAATAAATGAGTAAAGAAGGGGGAGTAAGCATGTGAAAGGTACGAATAGATACTTGCTCATATTTAGGAACATAGCTTATCCTGAGGTTGATCAGACCGGGAACAGAACCAGGTTTAGGATAAGAGTTCTTTCAGAATGTTTTTGAGGACTGGAGTGAGGATATTGACCTGATGGATACAGGTAGGGAGTTCCAGGACTTAGCAACATGGTATAAGTACAAACCATATCCAAGAGATTTGATAGGTTTGTGGACAGAGAGGAGTTTTTGGTTATTGGATCATAGTGACCAAGTGGGAACATAATTGCACAAAATGGTATTTAGTGCTGGATGCACAGATACATGCTGGATAATTTTGTAGGTGGACAAAAGCTGTTTATATGTTTGATGATAGGGTAATTTTAATCAGTTTTGGCTTTTTAGTGCTATGCAGTGGTGGGTTCTGAAAATGGCATTTGCTTCAAATTTAGCCACTATGTTATAGCATTGTTCACATTTTGTTTTTGTGATGCCTGAAACTTAGTATGGACAGGAGTGCCCCGATGTAGTGAGGAGATGAGGTAAGTAGTAGCAAGCAGAACTGGATCCAGCACTAGATGACCAAGGCAGTCTCGTAGGTGGCACTGGCCATGAAAAGGCTGCTACTGCCTTAGAGGGGGGCCTGCTGATCGGGGGATTGCCATATTTACTTTTAACATTATAAAAAAACATATTTTTTAAGAGTGTTCTTCTTTTAAAAAAACCCTTTGCATCTGGCCGCATTGTGCTTCATCATCACATGAGCTTGTTCCTTTCCCCGTTCCATGGGCACAGAATTTAAATGCAAACAGAAATGCTTCCAGCCAGGACGTTCCTAGAGCTACTTCTACGGGTGTATGCTGATTCCATGAACTGACAAGGGCATTCCTCGAGTTGCTTCTGCAGATGTGTGCTGCACATAACACAGATGGGCATGTAAGGAGTGCACGTTGTGTGTGTGTGTGTGTGTGTGTGTGTGTGTGTGTGTGTGTGTGTGTGTGTGTGTGTGTGTGTATGTGTGTGTGTGTGTGTGTGAGACAGAGTGAGAGATACCTTTCAGCTGTCCAGAGCAGACCTCTCACCTGCCCAAAATTTCTCGGAATATCCAGATTTTTCCTTGATTATTTTGGTCTATTTCTCATAAAACTATGAAGCTGTTATCCATTTGCCATTCATTCCCTATTGCAGAATTGCTAGCTTACCATTTTTTAATGTAATATAGCAATTTATTATTCAAGGCAGCAGGTAATGAATTTGTAGCTGAAGCACTGAAATATAAAGTTGTTTGCTAGCAGCAACTTCTTAATTAGTTGCAGAATATATTTAGTTTGTAATTATTCAGATGACTTCTACTTCCCTAGAGATTGTGCATAT
This sequence comes from Protopterus annectens, assembly GCF_019279795.1. Lineage (NCBI taxonomy): Eukaryota > Metazoa > Chordata > Ceratodontiformes > Protopteridae > Protopterus > Protopterus annectens. The sequence goes on from NC_056729.1 coordinate 811,915,057, forward strand.
TGACTGATATTGGTTGATTGTAATGACATAAGTTTCAGTGGATTTTGATGGTTGAAATGCTCAGAACTGGGCAGTTTTGCCATTATTGGTTCATACGTTTTGTTTCATTACTTACTGGAAAAATGTGCAAAACTACTTATTTAAAACATGCTGTATTATACAAGGAATATAATTTAATACAATCAGAAAGGTGAATCAAAGAACACATAAATCTCTGCAAGGGGACTATGATTTAAAAACAGCCGAAAGGTAAACTTTGTCCGGCACTGGCCAGATGGATTTTCTTTGAATATGGATTTCAATGCCATTTCAATGAATATGAGTTTCAAGGACAGAGACGCTTACTGTTCGTGCTAAGTCTGTTTTCATTCTTAGACTGTATTGCTTTGTTTAGCAAATGTCTGTTAGTGTGTCTGCTATGAAATGTGAAATAAAAGTTTTAAATGAAATCCAAATATCTGTTAGCACTGCAGAAGTAAAGCAGAAAGCAGTATGTACAATGAGAGGTTTGATGAGAGGTTTGAACAGTGTTTATGGCAACTGGGGAGAAATAACCAAATAATTGGACACAGAAATGGCTGGGGAGCTGGAGTGGGTGTGTATGAGTGGGGGGGGCCTGATCCATTACCTGCCTAGGGCCCTATTTGAACATGTTCTAGCTCTGGTAGCAAGTGTAGTTTTAGTTGCATTGGTGCAAAAGTTTTAGTCTGTAAAGCATCCAAAGATTTTGGTGATTTCTTTTATGCAATTGTAGAAATAAAAACAAATAAGACGATCAACTGTCTCAGCTGTGTAAGACAATACGAGTGAAACAGGACCCGGTCAAGTATCACACGATTTATTCCAACCACAAACAATCACAAGAACATCAGTTAAGCGCTTTCATCTGTAAATACAGACTTCATCAGAACACCATAACTGTGTATTACTGACAATTTTAAAAACTTTCTGGCGCCAAAATGAACAACTGAAAGTTCACATTTAAAGTGACAATGCATAATATATACACATACTACATATGAACACTATTAAAACCTTGTATATAAGAATAAATAAATATATGCATAAATGATTAAAACTAAAGATTAAAAACATATGTTACATAAAAATGGTCTCGGCTAAAAAACTACATAAGTTGTAATACTGATTTGATAGAAATAAAATCATTAATACCAGGGAATTTTGTGGCATTGGTTACAATTTGCCAAAAAGATTCCCTTTTACATAACTGTGCTTTATGATTACCCCCTCTAGCTGATATAAATATTTGATCAATAATTGCAAATTTGAACATGTGTGTATCACCATATTTATTTATATGCCTAAATAGGGCATTTTTAGTATCTTTAACTTTTATTTTATATAGGTGCTCGTAAATACGTCTTTTCAGTTGTCTCTCTGTTTTCCCTATATAAAATACAACACATGTGCTGCACTTAGCTAAATAGACAATATTGTTACTGTTACAGTTCCCCTTTCTAAACCGTACATATGTCTTATTAATATCATCCAATTTTATTCCTACATCTTCATTAATGGCAAAACATTGTTTACACTGCCCACATTTTTTAGTATGGATATTTGTTACCTTATTATTATAATAATGTGTATTTAATAAATTCTTAATGTTCATACTCATTTTGAACACAAAATTAGGGTCCCTACCAATAACATTTAATAGTTCATCATCAGTTACCAATATATTCCAATGCATCTTTATAATGTTCGTAATATCAGATGCGAATGGGGAATATGTAAGAACACAAACTCTGTTATATTCTTTTTGTGCATTATTTATAGTGCTTGATATGTTAAAATGCTCATTACCAAGAATAGGTGAAAATGTTTTACCCCATTCATTAATAACATAAGCTGATATGTCATCTAATAGGGCTAGAGGATACCCTCTATTAATAAACATAGTTCGAATATTGTTTATTTTGTCTTTCATTTTATTATAATCAGAGGTCATTCTAGCCACACGTATGCATTGGCCCTTATATATGTTCTTAAGAATATGTTTAGGATGGTTACTAGTGTAATCAAGGTAGCCATTCGAAAATGTTTCCTTTCTAAATATTTCTGACTGAAAACCGGAACTCGTATGTCTTACATAGGTATCCAAATATGATATACCATCATGACTAAAATTGTATGTAAACTTCATAAAACTACTAGTAGTATTTATATATTCAAAAAATTCCATAAGTGTATCAGTAGGCCCATCCCATAATAAAAACATGTCATCTAAAAATCTTGTATAATATATGATATGTTTAAAATAGTCACTATTGAATAAATATTGATTCTCCCATTCAAGCATTACTAAATTGGTGAATATGAGGGCACAAGATGCACCCATAGCCACTCCTTGAGTTTGCTTGTAATACTCACCTTCAAAATAAATGTAATTGTGTTCTAACACAAGACTCATCATGTCCACAATTAAATTGATACGGTCCCAACTTAAACGGGAATATTTCCTCTAACTATCACAAAAAAATTCTAATCCCTGTTCTCTGGGGATACACGAGAATAAGTCAATCACATCAATAGTGACAAATATCAAATTATTTTTCCATTTATTACTAGTTAGTTTGGATAAAAACATCCATGAGTCCTTTACTATATGAGAAATATATTGATATGTGTGTTTTAACTATTCATCAATAACTACACCTATGTTAAAGGTCTTGGCTTTACTACCAGAAATAATAGGTCTGAAAGGTGGGTTATTGATATTTGTATGTACTTTAGGGATACATACTATTGTCGCCAAAGTAGGATTATCATTTTTCAAAAAATTATATGTATCAACTGTTATCCTATTATCAACTAAATATTCATCTAAAGCTAAATCAATTTTATGGTAACCTATATTTATTTCATTACGGGAGACAACATCATAATTCCCAGATTCAATTAATATAGTCTGAACTTTATTAATATAATCAATTGTATTATGTAATACGACACCAGCACCTTTATCTGCCTTCATTACTCGAATATCATTATTCCTCATCAACTCAGCCAGGCATTTTCTCTCTACATCCTCCAAGTTGTCAACAAATTTCCTTCCTTTAATAATTCTATTATATTCATAAATATCAGCACAGGTGGATTCTTCAAAAATTTGCACTTTTTTATGTGTAGGGGGTATAAATGTACTTTTTTTCTTCATTTCATTCGGCAGCGCCCTATAGCTGTTATTATTTTTATATAGTAATGCCAAATTAAGTCGACGACAAAACAATTTGATATCAATAATCGTATCTACCAGATTAAATTTAACTGTGGGTATATATTCCATACCCTTTTGAAACAAGGAAAATAATTCATCACTAATTTGTATAGAAGTATAATTAAATATTTTCAAATCATTCCTCATAAAAAGAACTTGTCTATCTTCATTCATAAATACATTAATATTGCAATCTAAATAATTGTTACTATTTATATAATTTTTTTCAAGTGGTAAGATGTCTGTTTCATTGCATAATAGTGTTTCCTTTGATACACTACAATTAGAAACATTCATCTCCAATGTTGATTTGTTTTCTGGTACATCTTTTTCTGTTGTGGGGTGAAATTCTGCATTTGTTTTTATTTCTGCAGTTGTTTTTGGCTTTTTGGGGTTACTTTTATGCAATTGTGTATATGCTGGGACAATTCAAGATTATCATCTACTTTTATCCCTAATAATTTGCTAAAAAGTGACTTCAATGGTTGCATTATTAAGAGAGAGGATTTAAAATGTTGTTTTTTCATAAAAGAGGGATTTGGGGAGAAAAAAATATTTTTTTTGGGGGGGGCAGCATGAATTGTTAGTTACTAAGCCATGTTTCACTGACTGCTAGAGCTTTTTGAGTAATTTTTTGAGATGTATATATATTTATCGCTCTATCTTTCTCTCTCTGATATCTATCTATCTATGTATATATATATATATATATATATATATATATATATATAGATATATATATATATATATATATATACACACAGAGGATATAAAAAGTGTACACACCCCTGTTAAAATGCCAGATTTTTGTGATATACAAAATGAGACCACAATAAATCATTTCAAATCTTTTCCCACCTCTAATTTGACCTATGACCTGTACAATTCAATTGCTAAACAAACAAATCTGTTAGGGGAAAAAATATAAAAAATAAAACATGCACAATAAGCTGATTGCATAAGTGTGCACACACTTTG
>NC_056729.1:811924275-812169275 GCF_019279795.1 Protopterus annectens
AACCAATGTTGCAGTGCTCGTTCAAGTCGGGGAAGGAAAATGAGTCCAATAAAAGTTGCCATTCCAATTCTCTGTTTTCAAGAAACAGAGAAATTGGACCCCCTCTTTCCAGCTTGTTAACTTGGTCTATGGCCAAAAACTGAAAGTCTGACAGGAGATTGCGCGACAGGGTATACGAACACTCTTACGCTATGAGGAAGCATAATAAAGTCAATGCACTAGCAAAGCATATTGACAAACACCCTGGGCACAACTTTCAGTTTTTGGCCATAGACCAAGTTAACAAGCTGGAAAGAGGGGGTCCAATTTCTCTGTTTCTTGAAAACAGAGAATTGGAATGGCAACTTTTATTGGACTCATTTTCCTTCCCCGGCTTGAACGAGCACTGCAACATTGCTTGCATTTTAAAACTAAAAAGCTACAAACGTTGAAAAATACAAGGTGAGAGGGACAGTTCTGTTTCGGGAGAAACACAACTGTTTTTGACACATACTCACTTCCCCTTGTCCAAATGAGGTTTGTAGCACCACTTGTATTTTGTAACTAAAAAGGACTATGTTGAAATACCCTACAAGGTAGGAAGTACTCACTCTAAAGAAAACTAGTGGCACAACACCATTGTTCTTTTAGGTTAGGGCACACCTAGTTTTAGTAAAGGTTCACTAAGTTTAGTAATCCTTTATTCATTTTGTGTATGAGCATAAACATTGACACCCTGTTTCACATTAAGGTTAGCTTTAAATTGCAACACTAATAGTGGGATATTGTAAGTACAATGCTTGAATATAACTTTTAAAAGACGGTCTTTCCATGAAAATGTTGGTAGGCGTAAGGTGGAACGTTAACGCACAGAAACTAAAGTGCGTATTGTTTTACATAACACTGTCAGCTTGACTGATTTTTAACACAACTTTAAAACTTTACTGATTCATATTGTTAGTCAGGTTTTTTATTATGCTAGGTAAGAACCAAAGCATGTTTTAATTTTATTGTTTATGAATTGCGTTTCACACTGATGAAATGAAACGAGCAATATGCTCACAAGTAACCTTGGATGGCATCCAGCAGATGCTGTAGTCCGGAGTTGCTCGTTTCATCTATTTATTTTATTTTCTTCTTTTTACACCATTTGAATTTGGATAGTTGAAACAGATTATTTAGTGGTGATGTAGCACAACACAGTAAAAGAAGGGCTAATGTCTCTTTAAATTGCTTCAGTAAAAAAGCCCGCGCTTAGTATTTTAAAAGTAACGTTTTGTTTGTAAACCATTTGTACTTCTGAGGAAGCTGGAGCTGTGTCTCGAGCGAAAACGCTAAACTTTTTAAATCAATAAATTCTGCGTTAAAGGGATTTTTTTACGTTTTTTCTGCTTGGACTTGACTACCGATTCTTGATCACAGACTGTTTATTTTTGGAAAAGGTTTTAGCTGGTACAACTCACTTATATTGTCACGCACCTTTTTGGCGTTTGGACTTACCACTCTTGGGCTTCTGCCTTGTGTGTTTTTTACTAGTTTCTTTCGTGTTGTCTTTGCATATTCTTCAAACATCTTAACCACTGTATGAGTTAGGGGATTACATTCCGATGGTTTAAACTTGAAGTTCATATTATTCCCTATAGTGGGTGGTTGTGAGGGATGCTGGGAAAACCAGTATTTATGATTTAATAATCTAGAAAAATTATTCACGTCATTAACAAAATCTATTAAAGATACAAAAAAATGCTATAACAAATAACATAACTTTATTTAACAAAGTGAATTCATCTGCATTTAAAATGCAATTAGAAATATAGGCCATGTTCATAACTCCTACATGTAAATGATCTGTATTCAAGAACATCCCTATCATACTTGTTGTGCTTTCTAGTTGATCAGAAAGATTAAACTAATTGTACATGTAGTTTAGACTTTGTGATAAACTTTACGGACCCCCACCCCCTGATATTTAAGGCTGCAAGAAAGTCAGTAGGAAAACTAACATTAGGTGGAAGACGGTATGAGTTATGCTTGTGCTGACTACATGTGCACTTAGTGTAATCTTTCTGAGTGACCAGAATTTAAGTTTAAATTACTGATAAGGCAACATGAGATGTTGTCGGGGCTCATTGATACCATGTTATTAGCCTTATAGAGCACACATGAGCTGATCTCTTGAGAAAATTTGCAGAGTAATGTTTGCATGTATACATTGTGTGACAAGCAGTGTGATCAGGGAGGGTGAAGTTTGATTCAAATCTGTCAGCTAGCAGGTTGTCTGTTGCCTCTGGTTGAGTATTGGTAGTGCCATCAACAACCATTTATGTGCATAGCTGTGTATATCTCTTAATATTTTGTACTTACTTAAATGATTTGTGACAACAAAGCCAAATATAACCTTGCATATGCATCACATGACACACACAGGAACTGTTAATAGAGTCGTACATCTCCACCCAGTTCACATCATTGCATCAGTCGCACTTTATATGACTATAGGTTTATCACTGGAATGGAGTGCATGAGGGCTCAGATAATATATATGGGCACAGTATAAATGAGATGGAATTGGTTCATGCAGAACACTTAAAGACACAAATGCTGACAGTCACACAATACTGCTGTGCAGTGCCTGAATAATCCCCTTGAGAATAATAACACAATTATGCATACAAAGAATTCCCCAAGGTTGCAAGTAAATCTGACATGTTTATATGTTTTTGTATATAACAGCATTTTAATATGTGGATGAAAAAAGGCATGTTTGCCCGTATTATCAGTATGGTGTAGTATTGCTGTATGTTACACATCATTTCATGATAGTAGGTATACACATAAAGCATGTGTCATACTGCAAGTGTAGCTGTGATGGTTGAATGATAAATATGTAGAATGTTAATATACTCCACTACAAGAAAAACATACATAGCATCATCCCATGTCAACAGTCCTCAAGAGGCATAGTACTTCAGCTGTTATGGAAGAAATGTGTAATAAAATGTCAGCTGTCTCCATTAATGCATTACCTCAAAACACAGATTGGAATACACTGTTATAGGACTACCACACATCTGCTGCTCAACACAGCACATGTGGATGACAGCAGCATTTACAAGCATAATCTTCACGGGGTCATAGGACATTATTAGGCTAATGGCAAACATCACATACATTTCTAGCCTTTAGTATAGCATTTAAACCAAAATTACCACATCTTTACAATGATAGATAGTAGGGTTACATGCATATGTGTGCATGTGTGGGATTGTATTATGTACTGCCTCTGTCCATGTGTGACATAAGCACCACCCCATGACAGAACTAGCAATCACATGTCCAGTGGTCTGCAGATGGCTTGCAGAGGATCCTAGAAAGGCTGTGCTCCATGATGTATGTATGCGTCTATGAGATGATGACATCATCCATGGTTCTGTAGGAAGCATGTCATGTTGCCAGAGGGAATTAGGGGTATCTTTGATTCAAATGGCTATGTTAAAAATTCTCCTGAGTGTGACTGAAATTAAAAAAGATTCAAACAATCATATACTGGCAGCCGTATATCATCAACCCCTCCCCATACACACACCAGTTGAATGAAGCCAGATTTGAACATTAGGCTTGTGTAAGTATACAAACTGGATTTCATAGAACGCAACAGTAGCAACACCACAAATTTCTGACTTTACAGTGCTATAGTGCACTTTACAGCAGATTACAACATCAGTGCTTCCTGGGAAGAGTGTGTCACAATGATGTGGCTCCATATCTTGGTGTAAAATTGTCTACCTACTCATATTTGAATGAACACACACACGTAGTCTGCTGTGAGATTAGAACCACAAACTATCTACCTACACAAGCTAGAGAACACAGTAGTTAACTACTATGCCAGCACACACATCTGAATGTAAAGACATCTGAGTGTAATACTGTCAGATTGAACTTTAGAAGGCATCACATCATAAGTGTCTGTTTATAATAAGAAGTAGGCAGGAAAGTATGACACAATTGTAGTCCCATATGTAGTGTTAACACTGTCTCAAGACTGATAATATAATGAAAATACACACATACGTTGCTCACAGTGAAATTAGAACCCCTATCTAGCTATCAACAGAGCACAATACTTAATGTCAGTGCCACAGCACAGGTCTGACTGTCATGATGTTAGACAACACTTTATATTAGATTACATCATCAGTGTCTGATGAGAAGAAGATGGTAGTAGGAGTGTCTCAAATGTTGTTCTAAAATAGTCTCTAGAATAATAGCTAACTGAACACAAACACGCAAACACCAGTTGACTACAATAAGTCTAGAACCCCTATTTAGATATCTACAGAGCACGATACTTAATGCAAATGCCACGGCATAAGTCTGTCTCTCATAGTGTCAGACAACACTTTATAGACAATGACATCTTAAGTGTCTGGTGAGAAGAAGACGGTAGTAGGAGTGTCTCGCATTCTGTTCTAAAATGATGTCCAGAAAGAGAGCTAACTGAACACAAGCACACACACACACACACACACACACACACACACACACACACACACACACACACACACACACACACACAAGCTGACCACAGTAAGATTAAAAACCCTACCTACACTAGCTAGAATGCAATACATAACAAAAGCTCCATGGCACAAATCTGACTTTTATATTGCATGAGCACAGTTTATAGCACATGACATCATCGATGTATGTTATGAGGGCTATATGGACTTGATGTGTAGTCATGTATGAATGTAAAACTTGTCAGTAGGACACAGACTCATCCTCTTCTGACTACACAAAAGCTGACTGCAAAAAATGAGATTAGAATCCCTACCGACTTACACAAGCTGCAAAAGGGAGTACTTAATGCAAGTATCATGGCACAAGTCTGACTATTATAATGTCAGACAACACTTTACAGCACATGACATCATCAGTGTATGCTGGAAAGAAGATGTTGGGAGGGCTGTATGAACTTGCTGTGTAGTCATGTACAACTGTAAATCTTTTTTTCTTAACGAGACCTGAGTGATGACAGTAGGATACTGAGTCATGCTCTTCTGCCTATGCGTGCGTGCGCACGCGCACAAACACACACACACACACACACACACACACACACACACACACACACACACACACACACACACACACACACACACACACACACGTTGACTGCAATGAGATTAAAACCACTGCCTAACTAGTTACAAAACTAGAAAACAAAGTACTTAATGTGAATGCCACTGCACAAGTCTGGCTTTTATACTCTCACAGAACACTTTATAGCAGACTACATCATCAGTTTATGTACTGAAAAGGCTCATCCAGACTCTGCTACAGTTTGCTGTGAGGGAAAGTTAGTTTGCTTTTTATTTGTTACATTTTGTATTATTGCCTTTTTCTATTTTGTATACTGTGATTTGTTTTCTATACACTGTGTTCTGCTTGTATTCTGCTTTTAACTGCATATTAAAACTTGAAAAGAGATCACAGCTCTGCCTATTGACAGTCATACAGAAATTAGAACAGGTCAATTAAGGAGTCACACATAAGTTAGAACAGGTCAGTTACGGTTAATCATCTGTGAACTGAGGGGGTGGAGTTAGGAACTAACCTTCTATTTAAGGGGTAAAATAAAACATTTCAGATCATTAGTGGAAAGGCTCACCCAGACTCTGTGACAATTTGCTGTGAAGGGATGGTTAGTTTGCTTTTTATTTGTTGTATTTTGTATTACTTTATTACCTTTTTCTATTTTAATTACTGTGATTTGTTTTCATTACACTGTGTTTTACTTGTATTCTGCTTTTAACTGCATATTAAAACTTGAAAAGAGACCACAGCTCTGTCTCTTGTGAGTCAGACAGAAATTAGAACAGGTAAATTAGGGAGTCACACATGAGTTAGAACAGGTCAGCTAAGGTTAATCATTTGTGAACTGAGGTGTTGGAGCTAGGAAATAAACCTTCTATTTAAGGGGTAAAATAAAATATTTCAGAGCTTTAGTGGAAAGGGTCACACAGACTCTGCTGCAGTTTCCTGTGATGGAAAGGTTAGTTTGCTTTTTATTTATACCACTGTAAAAACATGTCTCTTGTAATTTGTGTGTATACTGATCATGTCTAAATAACTAAATGTGCCTGTAATTTTTCTTTATGGAGCTTTTCTCCCCGGGCCTCTGCCGAAAAGGGGCTTTTTCGGCTCAGTCATACACCCCCGGTTAACAAATTTAAAATAAATAAATAAAAACATTTCTTGTATTTTGTATTACTTTATTGCCTTTTCTGTTTTGTGTACTGTTATTTCTTTTCTTTATACAGTGTTTTACTTCTATTCTGATTTTAACTGCATATTAAACCTTGAAAAGAGACCATGGCTCTGTCTCTTGTGAGTCAGGCAGAAATTAGAACAGATCAATTAAGGAGTCACACATAAGTTGGAACAGGTCAGTTAAGCTTAATCATCTGTGAACTGAGGGGGTGGAGCTAGGAATTAAAACTTCTATTTAAGGGGTAACATAAAACATTTCAGATCTTTACTGGAAAGGCTCACCCAGACTCTGCTACAGTTTGCTGTGAGGGAAAGGTTAGTTTGCTTTTTATTTGTTGTATTTTGTATTACTTTATTACCATTTTCTATTTTGTATACTGTGATTTGTTTTCTGTACACTGTGTTTTACTTGTATTCTGCTTTTAACTGCATATTAAAACTTGAAACAAGACCACAGCTCTGTCTCTCGTGAGTCAGATGGAATTTTTTCCACCCTCCCACCTGGTTAGTGCTGTGTTCTTAAACACCATGATCTTTCTAGTTGCCTGCCCCTTATATTAATTTGACCATATATCTCATTTCCTTTCTGTTTTTATTGGCCGGTGTAAGCACAACATTACCATTTTGTGAAATCACTCCCCTTCAAACATTTAAATGTATTGGCCATCCTGCTGTATTCCATAGTACCAGAATACAAAAGTGACCATCCTTTTCAATCTATCTTGCTGTTTTAAAAAACGTGACTATCCACTAAAACTTAACTTTTTAGACAGGCAAAACTTAAGTCACCTACTTTTACATCTAACTCCTCTAGTGCACACTGCAGTGTTTAGGATAAACCTTTTTTTTCATATTACCTTTAAGTGTATATTGCAAGACCACCAGTTATTGGAGAGCCCACATTCTGCCTCTCAGTAGTCATTTTGAGATTAGTGCTTCTGTTTTCTCATGGTGAAAGAAAGAGTGTAGTTACATTATTTCCTGGAGATTGATGATCACCAGAAAGCTTAATAACTGCTTTATAGGTGACAGCTTGGAATCTATACTTATATTTTGATTCTGGTAAAATAGCAACAGAGCGCAATGAAACCAGACTCTTTCTGGTTGGAGAGTGAGTGTCTGTGCTTAACGTACCTGATTGGTCTGGTTATGATTCGAGGCATCTACCAGAAAAAGGCTGCAAGCCTGCAGACCCTTGCATCATCTGAGACAAAACTGTGGATCACTAAACAGGCCGTGGCCTGTCTGTTCTTGGGATTGGTGCTAACATTTTGCTTCTGGTGAGAGAAGAAGCAAAGGAGTATTGTATCACAACAGAGTGAAGCTGTGCTGCGACCAACATTAGTAGTAGCCAGGCAGTAGCCATACATGCAACTCCCCTCTTTTCATCATTCTTGGCATGCTAATTCTTTATTTTTCAGTAAGTTCTGCTTGATTTCTTTCGAACTTCAGAATATCTGCCTAAATACTTCATCCTTAAATTTTCAGGGTCTACATATTAGTTTCCCCTCAAGTGTTTGGCAGTGCTCTGTACAGATGCAGACACCTTCAGTGACATTTTTCCTGTAAAATGAATATATAAGGAAACAGCTCCAGTACTTATTAATAATGACCATCCCTCCTGGCATGTCTAAAGGTCAGTTCCTTGTGCTTTCTCCTATTAACCTGGTGAACTTGGGCATTCTGAGGCAGTGTAGCAACTGCCTCATGTACACAGACAACCTTATCTTCTTACCTCCCAACACTCAGACTTCTGAGAGATGCACTTATATATCCAAATTGGAAGCCATGCACTCTCAAGCCAAGACCAGAATACGTGGTCAAGAGGAGAAGGTCAACACCTGCACCACACCACATGCAACACATAGCCCTCCAGAACACCCACCATCACAGCTCTCACATAAAAACAAAACCACACACCCACCTTCTTGGCAGCTCTCAATAGAAATCTACCCAAACAGCAGAGATCTCCAAGGCAGAAACCCACTTGACCACCACAACACAGCACAAACCACAAGACACCTAGCTCACTTACACAGTCTGCCCCTCAACCTAAGCCGCTAAGGCAAAACAGTTTGCCAAATACACTAATCACAGGTGACTCAATAGTGAGGCACAATGATGTTCCATTCACTAGGTTGAATAAGGAGAAGGTAACAGTCAGCTGTCTATCAGGTGCCAGAATCCGACACATAACACACACATTCAGGTCACTCCACAACAAGTACAAGTATGACTCTATCACTGTCCATGTGGGTGTGAAAGACCTGAGATGCACCTCCCTGCACTACATGAAAAGAGACATGGAGGAGCTCTTGGATTATGTAGCCCAGGCAGGATGACCCTAGCCCTGACTAGCATTCTACCATTGCCCAGAATGATACCACAGTGCAAGCAGAAAATGTTTGACTTCAACAAATGGCTAAGTTTCTATTGTCATTCTAAGGGGATCCAGTATCTGTCTGCTTAGGATGACATGATTGACAGACCTCTATGCTTTGCCAGAGATGTCCTGCATCTGTCACCTCTGGGTTTCCAGATACTGGCTAAGGCTCTTGCCACCCCTATAGTGCCTTTTTTAGGTATGTTCCAAAGACCAAATTACCACCTTAACAGCTATAAATAAATGCACTCTGAGGGTCATGCTGCTCAATGCTAGAAGTCTAACTCTCAAGATGCACTTGCTCAAAGCACTCCTCAAAATGGAGAACATCAACATTTGTGTTGTAACGAAGACCTGGTTTAAAGCAGCAGAAAGCACCCCTGCGCTACCAGTTTATAACTCATTCCATATCTTTTGGCCCCAGAACATGGACCGAAGCTCCAAAGGTGGCGGTATCTCCATATTCATAAAGGATATGCACACCTCCAGACTAGAAGCCCAGCACAACGCATCTGAGATACTTCAAGTACAACTAACATTGGGTAAGATGGTGATTCAGGTCACAGCCTAGCCTACTATAGGTCCCCTACCATGTCCCAAGATTCTCACTCCACGTTCCTAAGCACCCTGGAAACTATTAGGGTCCAACCCAACACTGTCATACTAGGTGACTTCAACTACCCTTCCATCAACTGGGAAAACTGCTAATGCACCAGTACACTGGCCCAATGCTTCCTGGAATTCATCAGTTCCAATGTTCGGGACCAGCTCATTCTTACTCCCACTAGAGGAAGCAACATCCTTGACTTGGTTATTACTAACATGGGCAACTGTTGCTCTACACCAATAGTCAATTCCTCCCTGGTTAGACCTGACCACAAACTAATCACCATGGAAATCCACATCTCACCCACACCCACTGCAAAGGTAACCACCATGAAAAACTTCTCCAAAGCTAACTTTGGGCTCCTAAAAACAGAGGTGGATAACTTCATGGCATCCATGTCAATGGAAAATAGATGTATGACTGCTGAATCATATACCAATGTACTGTACGAGTACGTACATAAATGCATGGAACTAGCCATACCCAACAGAACCAAGATGCTCTCCTCCAAAAAAAGAAACCCAATCTGGTGATCCCCTGCCATTAATAAACTCTACAACAGAAGGGAAGAAAATGTTGCAGAAAAAGGTGAAGTTCAAAAAATGGCAAACTCCCTTATTAGCCTCAATAAAAAGTTGAGAACCCTCATCAAAACCTCTAAAGCCAGCTATGAAGGCAGAATTGCAGCAGACACTAAAAACAACCACAAAGCCTTCTATAGTTATATCAAGAATCTCCACGGCAATACTCAGGTTTGCTCTGAGTTACTGTACAATGGTACCTCCTATACTGAGCCAACAGATATTGCGAACATACTGGCTGACAGATTCAGTGCCAACTTTACCCCTCTCTCCCCCCCTAAAGGACCAATCACAATACAGGAAGAATGCCAGGCACCCAGCATTACTGCTGCACAGGTTAAAGCTGCATTGTCCAAGGTCAAGAATACAGCTTCTATGGGACCTGACAATATCCCTGGATGTGTTCTACATGAATGACAAAGTGAACTAGCATCACATATGTGTGCCCTATTCAATCACAGCCTCACCTCAGGCTTTGTCTCTACCAAATGGCACACTGCTACAGTCATCCCTCTTTGTAAAGGGAAAGCGACTACAGACCCTGGGAATTATCGCCCTATTAGCCTGATGAGTCTGATATGTAAGGCTATGGGGCACATTATCATGGAACTAATTAACAAGGATATAGGGAATCTCCAAACACTAGATCCTATCAATTTGGTTTTGTGAAAGGTAGATCATGCCTGCTCAACCTGGTTGATTTCTTTGAATTTGTCAACAGAGCTGTGGATGAGGGCAATGCAGTTCATACAGCCTACCTCAATCTGGCCAAGGCCTTTGATACCATTCCTCACTCAGCAATTATTGATAAACTCACCAAACTAGGCATCAACCCCTATATCATAGGTGATAATAAAAAAGTCACTATCTGAAAAAGGCTATATGCCGAAAGTGCTTAGCGGGTTTTGCTAGTTTTCGCTCCATTTATTGGTTTTTATCTACAAATTATTTATTTTTCATTAAATTTTGGCTTTAACAGCTTCTGAGCTGTGAAGGTATGCCTGAGCTTGTTTTTTATTGTCTGTCATTTCCTCTGTGGACCAGTTGTGGCTCTTAGAGCTCTTGCTTAGTACCTATATCATAGGTGGGTTGCAAATTTGTTCACAAATAGAACCCACAGTGTGAAAGTAGCAGACTCCAAGTCAGACTGCCGACCAGTCACAAGTGGAGTCCCACAGGGATCAGTCCTGTTCCTCTCCTGTTTGGCTTCTACTTCTCAGAGGTCCAGGCCAACACAGATGGACACTGGCTGATCAAGTTCACAGATGACTGCAAGCTGGGAGCCATTATTAACTCTCCAAGGGATGTAGACATCCTACAGAAATGCCTCACTGAGACCAATGACTGGTGTCAAAACCATGGCCTTAAGCTTAATGCCAAAAAATGCATTGCCATCCTTTTTGGGAAAAACTCAGTTCCCACTAATTACCACATCGATGAGAGCCCACTGAACACTGAAGGTGTTATAAGAGATCTGGGGACACAGGTTGACAGCAACCTCTCCTTCGACCACCACATTGCTACTGTGGTCAGACAGTCCTTCTATATGGCACATCTCATTCCCATGGTTTTGAATTCATGAAGAAAGAGGTCATCATCTCTCTCTACTCTTCCCTCATTAAGCCAGTCATTGAGTATAATGCCCCATTTGGCATGTACCTCACTAGACACATGCAACAGTTGGAAAGGCCACAAAAGTACCTCATGAAGAGGATCCTAGGCCTTAAACACATGTCCTACACGGACAGACTCATAAAACTTCAGCTATTCTCTGTCTCATATCATCTACTAAGAGATGATCTCTGCTTGACTTACAAAGCCATGTCTGACCCAGCTCTGTTAAAAATGCTACATCAAAAGAAATTCCAATCCCTCCGCACCACACACTCCAGATAGCACAACCTCATTACCACAATAAACAGAAAATGCTAGAGGGACAGGTTCATAACCCAGAGAATGCCCATGCTCTGGAATAGACTTCCCATACATGTCAAGCAGAACACCTCATTGGCCCTTTTCAAGAGAAATCTTGATGACTGGATGGGAATAGAAAGTTCACCCCAGGGATCACTCCAGTGGCTCTAGTTGATAAAGGCACTGGGAACTAACGTCGGGCAGCATGATGCCAGGGTACTTCTATTGACTAGACTTGTAAAGGAACCATGGCCATTAGCCTAGTACACACCTATGAAGCTATGAATCTATGTAGGGAAAATGGGGTTACTAGGCTAATGGCCCAGTACACACCTATGAACCTATGAAAGGAAAAAGGGGTTGGGAGGGCTGCATGAACTTGCTGTGTAGTCATATACATATGAAAAACTTTGTTCTCCATGAGACTTGAATCATGACAGTAGGACACAGAGTCATGCTTCTCTGACTAGGTACATACACAGTTATACATACAGGAATGCACATACTTTGTCTGTTGTGCAATTTGAACCCCTACTTATCTATTCAAGTTGAAGAACACAGTAGTTAACACAGCATCAATGGGACCAGACAACATCTCAGGTTGCCTTATAAATAACTTAAAACATGACCTAGCAGACCCATTTGGATCTCTTTTTAACCACAGCCTGCAAACTAGCTAGGTTCCAGTGGAATGGAGGAAAGCAACAGTAATCCCTCAGCACAAAATGATACCATCAACTGACCTTGGGAATTATAGGCCCATAAGCTTGAATAGCCTCAACTACAAGGCCATGGAAAGAATCATTATGGACCTTATTAACAAGGACATAGGTAATCTTCAAACTCTGGACCCAACCCAGTTCAGATTTGTTAAAGGAGATGATGCCTGTTAAACATAGTTGACCTCTTTGAGAAAGTCATCAGGGGCCACAATGAGGGAAAGGCAGTGCATACCACCTATCTTGACCTAGCAAATGCATTTGACACAATCCCCCACTCAGGTATTATAGAGAAACTTTCCCATTTGGAAATTAACTCCTACATTACCAGATGGGTAGCCAACTGGCTGACTGACAGGGCACATGCTGTCAAAGTGATTGACTTCACCTCTAACAAAAGATCAGTCACAAGTGGCATAACACAGGGTTCTGTGCCGGGCCTCTTGGTGTTTGTAATTTATTTCTCAGAAGTTCATGCAACCTTGGACAGCCTGTAGATGATGAAATCTGCTGATGATTGCAAATTGTGAGCAATCATTGGGTCCCCCAATGATGTTAATATACTGCAAGTAGGGTTAATACAGACAAATTATTGATGCCAAAGGGTGGGAGGATGGCATAATGGTTAAGGTATTTACCTGGAAACACAAGGTGCAGAGTTTGATTCTCACATGGGATAATTGGCTAGGCTTAAAATGGCCCACAAGGGGCAATTAGCTTAGTACTAACCTATGAACCAAAGCCATGGATTAAAGTTAAATGCAAAAAAATGCATTATTACTCCCTTTGGGAAAGCTGACATCCCTGATAATTACATTATAGACAGCATTTCCCTAAGTGTAGATCCAGTGGCACATGATCTGGGTACTCAGGTTGATAGCAATCTGAACTTTGACCATCACATATCCACTGTAATAAGGAAATCCTTCTATGTGGTACATCTTATAACTAAAGGCATAGCATCTAGATCTAAGGATTAACAAGGAAATCCTTATATGTGGCACATCTTATAAATAAAGGCATAGCAGCTACATCTAAGGATGTTATAACATTATTCCCGGTCCTCATTAGACTAATAATTGAGTTCAATGCTCCCTTTTGCATGTACTTCATCAGGCACCTGAAATAATTGCAGAGACCACAGAGGTTTCTCACCAAGAAATTACAGGGTACACAAAACAAGTCTTACACAGAAAAACTGAAAGCCCTACCATTGTATTCTGTATTTTACAGGGATTACCTGTGCCTGGCTTACAGGGCAGTCTCTGACTCGACCCTGATGGAAATGCTACACATTCGTAAATGAAACTACATGAGGGTCATTCACTCCAGGGATCTTAACCTAACCTCTGACATGAACAAGTCATGCTGGAGAGAGAGAGAGAGAGATACAGCTGCCAGAGACTGCCAATTTTCTGGAACAAGCTTCCAGTTCACATGAAACAAAGCCCTCCCTGACCCTCTTCAAAGGACAACCTAGATCAATGATGGGTGAGCGCAAATTCACTCCTGGAGTGGTGCCCATGTGCCTCCTGGATAGATAAGTCAGTGTTAACTACCATAGAACCTTACCTGTGCAAACTTCACTCACTTAACTACCTACAATTGGGGCAACTTGGGATAAATATGGTTAGGTTTGTAAGGGCTCTAGGGCTGTTGCTTAGTAACCTTCTATGAACCTATGAACATTTGTGCCATCACTGAAGTCTGATTTTTTTCCTTGTCCTGTTGGTCTTTATAGAGAATGACATAATTATTTTATGTTACTCTTATGAGACTGATGTGTAAAGTGTGGACTCTGGATTTGCTTTAGTGCTTGCAATATGCACAAATACTTAAAAAGACAGCCCTTGGGGTTCAATAAACTCCATGTAGGCTTAGCGCAAAGCCTACAAGAAGTTTATGTGTTAGCGTGATGAGCAGCAGTGCTAATTGCGTATGCATACCTTGCATCATGCTTACATGAATACAAGCATGGTTTCATGGCCAGCAACAGTTTTACCAGCCAGGAAACAGTATAAAGCAGCATGAACACCTGCAGAGCAAACCTGTTTACTTACAGGCAAACTAGGTTTGCAGGATTGCAGGGAAAGCCACAATGACAACCAGCATTTAATATAAAGGAATGTATACATTTCTAACACATTATATGAAAGTGCAGTTGGTGCAGAGCAGTGAGCAAACTCTTTTAGGAATACTGAATAAATATTTTGCTAGTGATCAGCAAGGGTACATAGACTGCATTAGAAATAAGTATTCAGGGGATGTATGTGTATTGAAAAGTGACACAGATGTGAATTGTAGGAATGAACATGGGGGAAGAGGACAGTTGAAACACGGTAATGTAGAGCAGATGAGATCATGTCAATATACATACACCACAAAGACAAGACAGTTGTAGCATGAACAGTAATTACATATCTGCATGATACCATATGCACTACTGTTTACACCTCCTGTGTGGGTGTAGTCATATCCTCACACAGTTATTTTATATTATGTGACTGTCATACAAGGTAACATATCAGTGGAGAATATTTTTCATGATATTTATTTATTTATTTTACATTTGTTAACCGGGAAAGTCCAACTGGATATAGGTCTATTTTCAGCAGAGGCCTGGGGAGAAAAGCTCCAGACATACATAACAAGTATAAATACAGTGAAATTATTACAGTGAATTATCACAAAATGGACATTTGTTTAACAATATATACACACATGTTCATATATTTATTTATATATATATATATATATATATATATATATATATATATATATATATATATATATATCCCGACATGATCACTAGAGAGGACATTTATCATGGATGGTTTATACAATAGGGGTTAGGTGCATATTGTAAAGCTGTGTAAAATGGGTCTATACTAAAACTTCGAAGTTTCAGAACTTCAAATGTTCTAATATTGGCCCCTATTCAGTGAAAGCTGAAAATGTCGAACACACAGAACAGCAAATTTTTTTCTAGAGATAAAATTTGCTGTTCCAAAACACATACACACAACACAAGCACACCAAACAAACAGCAATCTACACACATACACCTAAAATCTTACACCTAACCCTACACTAAACTATACACACACCACTAACCATTCACTTACCTTAACCCAAACCCTAACCCTGAGGTCCATGACTATCGCACACTCACCTGACCCGTGCCCTAACCCTAACTCATCTAACCCGCAATAACCCTCACGTCCACACAATCACACACATACCTAACCCATGCCCTAACCCTAACTCACCTAACCCGCCCTAACCCTCACATCCACACAATTGCACACATACCTAACCCGCAACCTAACCCTAACTAACCTAACCCGCACTCAATCACACACTCGCCTGAACCCAACCCGTAACTTTCCACCACAGCGCTTAATATACCGAAGCAACAGAAATGGACAACTGAATTCTTAACCTAGGAAAACAATTGTTTTTCTGTTGCTTCGATATTTTCAGCTTTCGCTGAATAGGGGTCACTATTAGAACATTCAAAGTTGTGAAACTTCAATGTTCTAATATAGACCCTGTAAAATGAGTTGCCTGAATGTGAATGTGATGTCAGCTTATGTCTCAATCAAGTAAGACACATAGCAACATGCTCATGGACAACAGTAGACAGAAGCACCCACAATTATGGAAGTGAACAATACCAACATTAATCTGTGTCATTGGCATAACATATGTGAGTGTGAGTTATTATATTTCATTCTGCAAGAACACACTTGTACAGCTGTCATGATTTGTCAGTAATCTGTGAGCAGAATCAAGCACACCTTCCTCCAAAATTAACATCTTTTGGAGGTGGTAAGAGGGACACTGTCACACCTTTAATTTAAATAAAAGCAATCCTGAGTAGATGACAGGTTTGCATGTATACATATGCCACTAAACACACTTTCACAAATGTAACCCATACCATCAATGTTGTCAAGCAGTTATGCATTTACTGTGTGCATCATAGGAACATGTAGCAGAAATGCATCTTGTATAACACCTTGAAGGGGGTAATGCACTGTCAACTCGTAATGGTTATGCAGCACAAAGAATGCTTCGGTATAGCTGATAATATGTGTGGGAGCTCACTGTGGCAAAAGTGATACAACTGAGTAACTCATCCCTGGAAGATGTGTTGAGAGGTACATGTAAAAGGGTGCATTGTACTCAATTATTGAGGTGATGAGGGCTGAGAACAATAGAACTACAATACCCTTTGATGTCGATGTCTTGCACATATCCAAAAAGTTGTGTTACATACAAGGATTAATCACCACTGTGGGTACCTGCTGGTCAACATTACTCAAACCATCTATCTGAGTACACAGGTCACATACCACTTGGCCTGCTCATAGGGGTGTGCTGTTGATATTGCAATTAGCTTGTGTATTTGCTTTCATAAAGGAACTAATTCCCCCATGGTTTTCATTCAGCTACTGTGTCTTCATGGCTTTGGCAACAATCCTTTGCATGTGTTAATACTGCCTGCATTATGCCAATACAAAACTTGGATTTAATAATTGTCCACAATTTGCAGTCCTCCACAAAGCTGATTAGACAAAGTATGTGTAAGTTAGTCTTGACATTTGACACTTAAATACTGAACAGGAAAGGGCCTAGTACAGAACCCTGAGATACATATCTGGTCACTAGACTCTAGATAAAGGTGACTTCACACACTTCGACATTATCTGTTACATATGTTATCCAGTTGTCTACCCACTTGGTAACGTAGCTGTTTATGGCCATTTGAGGCAGTTTTTCTGTAATACCTAACTGTGGATTTGTGCCAAATGCCTTGGACAGGTCAAACATGTGTTTGATACACAGTCAAGTGATTAACTTTGTCCTTTTTGAGAAGGTCCAGGATGGCTCACTGGTCTACCTCACACATAAGGAGAATTAAGGAGAGTCAGGATGGGTCTATAACTCCATGCATCTGGTGATGAACCTGCCCTAGTCAGAAAGATGCATGTTGCTGTGCACCCTTCTACAAGAACATAGGCTACCTGGAGGCTGTGTTAAAGTAGGGATCCACCTGTGTCTGCAAGGTCAGATTTTAAGTCATGCTATAGGCAACGTGTAATGTTGTCATGGCCTATTGATTCTGTATTATTAGCCACAGAGAGTGCACAGGTGAGCTGCCCTCCTGAGAAAAAAAATGACTAATGTTTGCATATATACTTTGGCTGATTTCCAGTAGCAACAGGAGGGTGAAGTGTGAGACAAACTGTCAGCAGCAGATTGCCTATTTTCTCTGGCTGAATATGTCTGGTGGCATCCACAAGCAGCTCTGTGCTTAGTTGTGTATTGCCCTAAACATTTCACATTTATTGGAATAAATGATTTGTGAAAAGACCTCCCAATACAACTATGGTTATTTATCATATTCAAACACTAGTACTATTTACACAGTCATACAACTGTACCAAAAATCACATAAATACATCAATTACACCACATATGCCTATATGTATTTCATGGGAAAGCTGTGTTTGGGTGGTCTGATGCCTTATAAGGACATGTTACAGATCAGCTGCTTGTGGCTCATGTAGAACATTTCCTGACAAAGATGCTAATAGTTAAACAATAGTGCTGCTGACCACCTCAATAATTCTTGGGAAGAACTATACACCTGCAAATGCAATTAATTCTGCAAGGCTGCAATTGAATCAAAACATGTGGTAAATTGTTGTGTATATCACAGTATACCTACAAGTGGATGAAACAAAACTTATGGGCCCATGTAATGAGTATGAATTTCTACTGGTGTATGTCACAGATAATTTAATGATCGTA
Organism: Protopterus annectens; assembly: GCF_019279795.1. Lineage (NCBI taxonomy): Eukaryota > Metazoa > Chordata > Ceratodontiformes > Protopteridae > Protopterus > Protopterus annectens. Next base: position 811,942,555 of record NC_056729.1, read on the forward strand.
TGTAGACATATGCAACATGCACACCTGTGCTATACTATACTTTTTAGAATGTTGATCTGCCCCACTACAACAACACACATCCTAAAAAGTGTATCATGCCATGTCAACAGTTCTCAGGAGGTGTATTACTACTGCTGTTATAGAAGTAGCATCTAATAAAATGGCAGCAGTGGTCATCAATACATTATCTCACATCACAGATATTAATACCCTCTTGTAGCCATACTCTACATCCACACCTCAGTATAGCACATGTCAATGACAGCAACATTGACATGTCAACTGTTCATAAGGTCATAGGACATTATTAAGCTAAAGACCAACATCACATAAAATCCTAGCCATTATTATAACATTTTAAACAAACTTCATATATCTATATGACAGAAGAGATTAAGACTATTGTGCATATGTGTGTATTTGTTGCATTGTATTGCACACTGCTACTGTCCATAGGGGACATGTGCACCACACCATGACAGAATCAGCAGTCATACATGTAGTGGTCTGGGTGGATGGCTTCCAGAGGCTTATGGAAGTACTCAGTTTCATGATGTGTATGTATGCATATTTGACATGAGGAAATCCTCCACTCCAAATGTAGGAACAATGTTATGTGGCCATAGGTAAAAAGAGGATGGTGGATTCATGGAACTACATTAAAGGTTCTCCTAAGTAGTAGTGAAATGAAGAGCATTTCCAAAGGTCATACAATGACCATATTGTACCAACAACTACACACAAAGCAGTAGCTGGAGCCTGATTTGAACATTATACCTTGTGACTCCCAGCTATATCCTACCAGACTACCAATGATTAATGTGCCATCCCTTACTATCCTAAGTCAGTAACTAAGGAGCTTCAATCCTCACTACTGACTCCAATATGAGACTGCCACTTAAACAAGATTAATATTTCACAAGTTTCTCTTAATAGCACAACTGGAACACGCTCAAATTTCCTGGGACTAGACAATATACCTCTGTCCACCCCAAATTTATTTTCTTATTACACACTTCAGAGCAATGTGTCCAAGTTTAAGACCTCTGATACACTAACACTCAAAGAAAATGTAAATATCACACATCCAAACATTTCTGGGAAAGTCTGATACAGATTTCCAACAGTGTCCCTTCCCCAAAATAATATGGTAATGCTGCCACCAATCAGAGTGTCTTCATGCCCTTCTAAAGGGGTGTCCAATTAAATAACTGATAGTTATAACCAGAATAGCCAGGCCTTTGAGGGGACATGGGGAATATCAAACAGGTATAAGCACTCTCTAATCTCTAAAAAAAAAACATTGATTTCCAGCCACAATGTAAAGTAATGAAAAACATTGAATAATAAGTAAAATGACAACAAGAATATAAATCAACAGATTTCAATAAACACAAGAACTCAGTCACTGGAAATGTAAAATGAAACTGCAGGATAGGAGTCCAATATTCTAGAAAAACTCTATTAATAACTAAGCTTTCCTAAACTAACTAATGAATGCTGTCCTTGATCTAATCTAGCACATAACAGCAAGGCAAAAATCAGGCTTACTGTTTTTGTTCAGTTGTCTTTCATAGGCGTTCACTGACTGCACAGCAGTGTAACTGACTGCACTTCACAAACTGCAGTCTTGACTGTGTTATTTTTTAAAAAAAATAACAGTTGGCTGTTTGAAACTTTATTTTTGTCAATCTGCTGATTAAATAATCACTTAGCAATCAGGAACATTCTAATGACATCTCTCACTGTTCAGCTGATTCTCCACTGTTTGTTATTTAGAATGTCCCTCACAAATATATGCAGTTAGAAATGTATCAAACCACTGACAGGTTTTCTAAACATTCTGTATAAACAGGGAAATACTCAACATTTTAAAATGTATTTGCATTTTCACAAGTAGACATGCTGGCATACCATACAAGTTAATCCAGAATATACACAAATCTTCTGCCAGACATGCTACCACAGATGACAGTGTTTTTACTTTCTTCGCATTCCCCTCCCTTATGATGCAAGCATGATCTTTAAGTGACCCTTGAAAACCAATGCTTTAGAAAAATAGGTCTGTCTGGGAATAGTAACCCACTTCTCTCCTGGAAATCCATCCACATTGGCATTATTAACCACAATGCAATGATTTTCTCCTTCTGGGGAAACTTGGCTGAACACAGCCCCCACCCCATAATTTGAAGCCTCTACCTGTACAATAAATTGTTTATTATAACCTAGGCGGGCTAACACAGGGGTCCTCCCAAAATCTATTTTAGTTTTTGAAATGCCTGTCAACAATCTGTGGTCCACACTACCTTGTCCAGTTTAATCTTTCTAGTTAGGTCAGTAAGGGGTACAGCTATGGTACTGTAATTAGGCATAATTTAACTATTGTACCCCGCTGTCTCTAAAAATGGTCACACTTGTTTCTAAGTAAAAGGAACTGGCCATGCTTTGATAGCTTCTACCTTGACAGGTTCTGGACTAATTTTACCACTTTCCACTCAGTGTCCTAAGTTAGTGACCTCTGCCATACGCACTTGAAACTTACTGGGTTTAATAGTTAAACCTGCCCTACTTAATCTATCCAAGACCACCCTCACATGTTGGTCTGTAAATGCCCATAGCATAGTCTTCAATATAGAGTTTAACTTCTCCACAAGACCCTTAGTCTGGGGATAGCAGGGAGTGGTCTTTAGATGTTTCACCCCACAACACTTCCACAGACAATTCAGCAAGTCTGACATGAAGTTGGCACCTTGGTCAGTCAGTACTTTCACTGGAAAACCTACTCTACTGAAAATTTCTAGCAAAGCATTTGCCACCTGTTCTACATCAATACCACTTGCAAAAGGAATATCAGGGACTTTAACTAGAAGTGGCAGATGGTAGGCTCTAGGCTCTACCATCTGCTGCACCACCTCACCTTCCAGCCCTCCCTTAGGAGTCCACTTTCTATACAACAAGCCTTCCTTATCTGGCTTAATATCCCCTTCCCAAGGAATATCAGGGACTATAACTAGAATTCTCAGACTGTAGGCTCTAGGCTCTACCAACTGCATTACTACCTCACCATCCAGTCCCCTTTTTGGAGTCCACTCTCTACACAACAAACCTTCTTTCTCTGCTTCAATATCCCCTTCCCAAGGAATACCAGAGACTATAGCCAGAAGTGGCAGACTTTAGGTACTGGGCTCTACCAAGTGCCATACAACATCACCTTCCAGCCCTCCCTTAGGTGTCCACTCTTTATACAACAAACCCTTGACCCAGTATACAGACTGCCCTCTTCATTGAATCAAAGGTGCTTCCTTAGCCATCTCCCTCAATCTTTGAACTGCAGGGTCCATAGGTTGAGCCTGTCTCAACTGTACATCTGTGACTCTCCCAAGCTCCCCTTCTGCAGGAAGCCCAGTATCTTCCAACAGCTGTACCTGGGTATCATCCCTCACCTCAGTCCTTGCAGTTACCTTGTCTAAGGGAACATCAGTACCTACCAGCAGCTGTGACTCACTTTAAGACTTACTGCTACAGGATAGCTCTTTCTTGGAAACAGCCACCACACTAGTTCCAGCTTCAGGTATGAGATCAGTCTGGTTCTTTCCCAGACTACTGGACCTACATGCCTGTCTACCAGCCTATGTGCCACTCCATGAAAACAGGGCACTGCATCAACACAGTCATTCCCTATCAGGAGATCTTCAAGAATATTCTCAAACACAAGCATCCCTTCCACAGGAAGATTAGTAACTTCCTGCAGCTGTGTCTCACTGTCACTCTTGGTATCACCACTCATCTCTGTACTTACAGTCACCATGTCCAAAGGAACATTAGTACCCACAAGCACCTGCAGCTCACATTCAACCTTATTGCTGCCATATAATTCCTTCTCTAAAACAGCCACCCCACCAGTCCCAGCTTCAGGTATGAGATCTTTCTGGGTCTCTCCAAGACCACTGGACCTACATGCCTTTCTCCAAGCTTGACTGCTTGCCACTACATGTACATAAGGTACTGCATCATCAAAGTCATCAAAGTCAAGCGCACCTACTTGCTTTCTTCCTCTTCCATAGTCCCAGTCAAGATGAACCTTAACCAGTGGTATTTGGAACGAGGTCCGTCCCAACACTCTGACTGGAGTGCACTACCTAAGCAAGTACTGCTCTTCTCTAACCAGTGTAGGCCTCACAATGGTTATATCAGAAGATGTGTCCCTCTTAGCTGTTACCTGTTTATCATCTACTAAGATAGGATATACATTTTGGTGATACTTTGGCACCCCAGTTGTTTCTAAACAACATACCACTTGCAGTTTGTCATCCACACTTACTGTTTCTCACTTTGCCTCTATGGACATTTTGCTGCTATGCATCCTTCTCTGGCTCCACTTGAAACATCTAATCCCTAATTTTGCACTTGGATTAGCAGTTTCTACATCAAGGGTGTATGCTGTTGGAGTAGTTTAGACTGCCCCTCCTGGGTTTCCTTATATACAAGTACAGCACTGGGTATCCCTTTCCTATGCAGTGGTGCTGTGCTTGCCAAGTAGATATCTTCTTTTCTCCCCAACTCCTCTGCAGAATTGCACACATGGTCAGTTAACCAGGCTCTCATGTCATCAGACAAAGTGCTGAGGGCTTGTTCCCTCACCAAAAAGTCTGCTATCCCTCTAAATGGTGGTCTGACACCCTCTCTCCCATCTGTGAAAGTAAGTACTTAAGTCAGCAGTATAATCATATACACTTTCATCTGTGTTCAAAAAACTTTTTTTCTACAAGCTTCAGGGGTTAGTTTAAAGCAATTAAGCAAGCAGCACTTGATTTTCTCATCATTCAAACAATCTAAATCATTTAACTTTGCTACAGACTGAACAGTATTACCATGGAGTAAGGGAGTCAGAAGCCAAACCCAGACCTCGCAGTCAAAATCATATGGTTTGCATACCCTCTCAAAAATATGAATAAAACTATCAAATTTATCCCCATCCACTATACTGAGGAAAATGTTTAGTGACTTTTTCAGCTTCTGGGTTCCAATTATTCCCTCTCCATTACCTCCATGATCCTCTCAAAGGGTTTGAACCTCCTTTTTATGCTTTTGCTGTCTCTCATTGTCCTCAGCATCTAAACACCTCAGTCTCTCTGCTGATTCCAGTTCAAGATGTTTGGCATCGAGTTCATGTTGATGCTATTTATCCTGAGCCTCCAGTTCATATCAGCACTGCTTCTCCCTTTCCTCAGCCTCCAGTCATCAGATTCTCTCCCTTTCTTAAGCCTTCAGTTCCAGTCTCTTTAATCTCTAGATGGATTATCAGGTCCTCCAAAGAAAATGTGGACTGTCCCATCACAGCAGACTGCACATCCTCAATGCCAAACTGGATATCCTCTGAATGGTTAGTCTGAGCTGTGGCTGCAACCAAGGTTGAAATCATTGCTTTCTTGGTTAGAATGGCTGGACCAATCATTTTGCTTCACACTCCTTAGCCAGCTGGAACTTTGTCAGCTTGCTAAAACATTCTGCTGACATCATTGTCTGCTATCCCTGACTATCTAACAAAGAAACCATAAATAAATAAATAAATAAAAATAAAACTGTGGTGGATTGAAATTTTGAATGTTTATCTTGTGGCTGTCTAGAGTGCACACCTTAATGACAACTACCCATAGGCTACTGAATCCAATTAAAAATCCCACACTGCTGACACGAAAACATGTGACATGCAGCTATATTGCATTGGACTACCAACAAATAATGTGCCATCCCTTACTATCCTGGGTCACTAACTAAGGAGCTTCAGTCCTCATCACTGACTCCAATATGAGACTGTCAATTAAACAGGTGTAATATTTCACAATTTTCCCCTAACAGCCAACTGGAGCATAATCTACCTGGGACTGGACTATACAGCTCTTTCCACCACAAATGTATTTTCTTATTACACACTTCACAGCAATGTGTCCAAGTTTAAGACCTCTGATACACTCACAATAAAAGAAAATTTAAATCTCACACATCCAAACACTTCTGGGAAAGTCTGACACAGATATCCAGCTGTGTCCCTTCCCCAAAATAATATGGTAATGCTGCCACCAATCAGTGTCTTCATGCCCTTCTAAAGGGGTGTCCAGTTATGAAAATTAAATATCAAAATTAACTGATCTCTATGACCAGCACAGCTAGACCTTTGAAGGACATGTGGAGTATCCAACAGGTATAAGCACTCCCTAATCTTTAAAGAAAACACTGATTTCAGCCACAATGCAGTGTAATGAAAACCATTTAATAATAAGTAAAATGATTGCAACAATATAAATAGATAGCTTTCAATAAAAAGCTGAACTCAATCACCAGAAATATAAAATTAAACTGCAGGATAGGAGTCCAATATTCTAGAAAAACTCTATCTTAATAACTAAGTTTTCCAAATCTAACTAAAGAATACTGTCCATAAAGAATAATGTCCCTGAGTTAATCTAATACATAACAGCAAGGCAAAATCAGGCTTATAATTTTTGGTGAGTTCTCTTTCATGGGTGTGCACTGACTGCACAACACTTTAACTAACTGCACTTCACAAACATCAGTCTCAACTGTCTTAATTTAAAAAATAACAGTCAGCTGTTTGGAAAAGTTATTTTTCTGTCAATCAGCTGTGTAAATAATCAATTGGCAACCAGGAATATTCTAATGACATCACTCACTGTTCAGCTGATTTTCTACATTTTGTACTTTAGAATGTCCTTCTCAAACATGCAGAGTTAGAAATGTATCAAAACACTGACAGATTCTCTAAACATTCTTTTATAAACAGAGAAATACTCAACATTTTAAAACATATTTACATTACCACAAGTAGACATGCTGGCATACCACACAAGTTAATCTAGAATATATACAGATCTTCTGCCAGACATGCTACCACAGATGAAAGTGTTTTCATTTTCTTCACACACCTCTGTAGGTGTAGAAGATGAATGCCATGCAATGTACAGTAGCACCACCACATATGTCTTACTTTAACACTGTCACATTACACTTTATGGAGTATGATAGCATCATTGTATGCTGAGAAGGAAATGTTGGGAGGAGTGTCTGACATGGATGTGGAGTCATGTCTGTGTGTAAAATTGTCTCAAATGTAATATTTGGATGCATACACACTGAAATTACCTGCTGTCAGATTAGAATCCCTATATATCTAGTTAAAGTAGCTTGAGAACATGGTAATTAATGTTACTGTCGTAACACAGGTTTGTGTTGAATACTATCAGAGTGCATGTTACACAGGATGACATAATCAGTGTATATTACAAAAACATGTTCAGAGGAGTATCTAACATAGCAGTGGATTTGCATGTAGTTTTAAAATTGCCACCATACTGTTGAATGTATACACAAACCAGTCCACCACGATGAGAACAGAACACCTTCCAAACTATCTACTGAGCACAGTAGTTAAAGTAAGCACCACGGCACAAGGCTGGCTTCTATAGTGTCAGACAACACTTTACAGCTGATGACACTAGAGTGTCTCACATGTTGGTCTAGCATGGTACAACCAAATGAACACCGACACACACACATAGACACACACACAGACACAGACACACACACACACACACACACACACACACACACACACACACACACACACACACACACAGAGACCCCCCCACACACACACACACACACATATATATTACTATATTACTAACCTCGAAAAAGGGCATAGCAAAATAAATTTAAAATGGGTGGCGAAAGCCAAACACATTCTGGCTAGGCTTATAAATGCCCTAGGGCAGATAGCCTAGTATGAACCTATGAACCTATGAACCTATATATATATATATATATATATATATATATATATATATATATATATATATATATATATATATATGTATACACACACACACCAGTTAACTGCAGTGAGATTATAACCCCTACCTAAGGACAACAGCTAGATAACTCAATACTTAACACAAGCACCATGACACAAGTCTGAATTTTACAATGCTGCTGGACAATTTATAGTGGATGCCACCATCACTCCATGTCTGAGTGATGATGTTGGGAGCCAGGTATGAAATGAAGATGCAAGCATGTACTACTGTCAAAATATTTGCATAACATGGGACAGAATTGCTGACAGTAAGATACTACTGACAACACACACAAACACACACACACACACACACACACACACACACACACACACACACACACACACTATTTAACTGTAGTGAGATTAGAACCCCTACCTAACCTAGAGCACCAGCTAGAGAACTCAGTACATAATACAAGCAACATGACACATGTTTGACTTTTATAATGCTGCTGGACAATTTATAGTGCAAACCATCATCATTGCATGTTTGAACAATGATATTGGAGCCCTGTAAGAGATGGATGTGTAGGCATGTATAACTGTGAAAATATTTGCAGTGCTTGAGACTGAATTGCTAAGAGTAAGATACACAGTTAAGCTCTTTTGACTATGCACCTCAGGGTTTGTGCCCACTGAGTGGTGCACAGTTACATTTATCCCACTCCATAAGGGGAGATCCACCTTGGATCCCGGGAACTACTGGCCCATCAGTCTGATGAGCCTGATCTGCAAGGCAATGGAATGTATTATCATGGAACTTATAAACAAAGACATTGGCAACCTTCAACCACTGGAGCCCATGCAGTTTGGCTTCGTGAAGGGCCGATCTTGTCTCCTGAACCTGATTGACTTCTTTGAATCAGTCTCCAGAGGTGTGAACAAGGATAAGGTGGTCCACACAGCCTATCTGGACCTTGCCAAGGCCTTCAACACCATCCCCCACTCTGGAACCATAGATAAACTTATTAAGCTGGGCATTAATCCCTAAGTCACTTGATGGGTTGCCAACTGGCTTACTGACAGAACCCACACTGTAAAGGTAGTTGACTCCAAATCCAGCTCCAGACAAGTGGAGTACCTCAGGGTTCAGTCCTGGGACCGCCCTTGTTTGGCATCTACTTCTCTGAAGTACAGGCCAACACGAAGGGACACTGGCTAACAAAGTTCGTAGATGACTGCAAACTGGGAGCCATTAGTGAATCCCCAAATGATGTGGATATTCTACAAAAGGGCCTTACAGAAACAGATGCTTGGTGCCAGAGCCATGGGCTCAAGCTCAATGCCAAGAAATGTACAGTTATCCCCTTTGGTAAAAAACATGTAGCCATGAATTGACACATAGGTGGCAGTACACTAAACACCGAAAGTGTGATAAGAGACTTAGGGACACAGGTGGACAGTGATCTCACCTTTGATAACCACATTGCCACAACAGTCAGGAAATCCTCCTATGCGGCACACCTCATCACTAAGGGCTTTTCTTTTAGAAAAAAGGAGGCCATTTTCCCAGTGTAATCATCCCTCATTAGACCCATTATAGAAAACAATGCCCCATTTGGTATGTACTTCTCAAGATATCTGCAACAAATAGAAAGGCTGCAGAAATACCTCACTAAAAGAATCACAGGCCTAAAGCAGATGCCCTATGCTGACCGTCTAAAAAAACTCCACCTATACTCTGTTGCATATCCTCTACTCAGAGGCGATCTCTGCTTAACATACAAGGTCATGTCAAACCCAGAGCCATTGGACATGATACACTTAAAGAAATCCCAAGCCCTCAGAGACACATTCTCCAGGGATCTAAACCTTGTCATCACAATGAACAAAATATGCTGGAGTGATAGGTTCCTGACCCAGAGACTCCCCAGACTCTGGAATACACTGTCCATACATGTCAAGCAGAGCACCTCTTTGGTCCTCTTCAAAAGGAAACTTGATGACTGGATGGGAGATAGGAAATTCACCCCAGTGATCAAGTCAGTCACCCTGCTAGACAGGGGTCCAGGGAAGTAAATACTGTGGGAAGAGATAGCCAGGGAATTGTTATGGCTATCTGGTATAGGCCGTAGGGCTGATAGCCTAGTACCAACCTATGATCCTATGAACCTATGAATGCACACACACACACACACACACACACACACACACACACACACACACACACACACACACACACACGCACACACTCCAGATGACCACAGTGACCCCTAGCTAACTAAAGACACCAGCTAGAGAACTCAGTAATTAATACAAGTACTGCAGTACAAGTCTGACTTTTACATTGTTGCTGGACAATTTATAGTGGTCCCCATCATCATTGCATGTTTAAGTGATGATGTTGGGAGCCCTGTATGAAATGGATGAGTAGCGATGTATGACTGTCAAGATATTAGTTCTGCATGGGACCAAATTGATGATAGTAGTATATAGCCTGATGTTCTTCTGACTATGCACACACACTTACACATACATAGATACACACACATTATGTGGCTGCTGTGCTTTTCTAATGCACATTTTGGTATTAAGTTCCCACTTGCAACATCCCTGAAGTATGTATTTTCCTTGTCATAAAAGTCTTTATAGATTATGTCATCATCATTATATGATCTGGTTAACATATCCTGTTATGAGAGTGGTGGTCAAATGTGGCTGTACTATTTCCTGTTCTGTTCCTAATGTGCAAGTATACATTAAGAGACAGCTTGTCAAACTGGATGCAAACAGCTGTCAGAAATGCATGTAGCAGAAATGAGACATATGCAGCTGTTTCCCTGTATGTTTTGCACATTACACACTTAAATTTCCAGATACAGACACACACACATTTTTGTGATTATATTTGTGTGTTCATATTTGTGAAGAATGTAAGTACTGGGAACATTAATACACGTATAAGACAATCTGAATGAGTACTGTCATTATAAAAGTGTACATGGTATATAACAATGCATATTTTGTATTTATTTTTGTAGTGTAATTAATATTTGGGAATAAGTACTGACATACCAAGTTTCAAGTGCATGGGTGCAGGTGACACATGACTGAGTGTAAATATGTGTTCAGTCATTAAAAGGTGCATTCCTTATGGTTGTGTTTTTACATGGAATTTAATGGGATGAAGACTAACTGGGCCGTAAACATCAGTAGTAAATGCTAATAAGCACTTTCCATAATGCACCACTGAGCAGCTAGTTTGTGCGATGGATGGCAAAGTGTTTGTGCATGTGAGATACACACTTAAGGACTCTACTTGAAGTTGAGAAGTACTTATCTATACTGGCTATGGTAGACACAACTAACAGATACTATGGTGTTCATAATTAGTTAATAGATGTGTTGTGTCATATATTGTATAACCTTAAAAAAGTATGTATACTGCTTTCCCTGTTTGGGTGTAGTTAATGGAAAAGCAAACAAGGGTCTCTGTTTCATTCAGAAAATTATGAGTTGCATTGGTTAACTTTCCTCTGCTCAAACTCACTAAGTGGAGAGGCATGGCAGACAGCACCTTGGACAATACTGAGTGGAAGAAACACATCTGCTGTATAGCTGACTTTGTGTCAGCAGGTGTAAGAGCAATGAGTTTTTATTTTGAGCTCAGATGACACAGGGTTCAAATCCAGTTCTGTCTAATATTTTTACATATGTACTCATGATGTAATTAAATAATTACATGTGATAATTATTTGAAATATGAGCGGGAATGACTACAGAGAAGTACTTTATAAAATATAAACAATACTCACATGATTTATGTTAAGAGTACACATATGGAGTTACATATTGATACAGTCATCATTCTAAATAAATATTTTTGTATATGGAATTTTTAATCAGAGTGCCTTTATTCTACTTTAACAGTGTGTTCCTTAGCATAGCGAGTTTAAGCAGCATTCCAAGGATGCAAATGCACCATGCAATAGGATGTGAAGAGCCATTCACCATTGCTCAACATTGGCGCACAATGCAAAACTCCACTGAATCACAGAGAACAAAAAGTAAAGGGCCTCATTGTGATTTCTTATTTATGTGTGTCGTGTGATTCTGTTTTTTGACCAGATTAAAAGTGTAGAAATGGGGTAGAAAGGAAAGTGGTGAAGTGGGTGGGGCAAGCAGGGGAAGAACAAAGGAAAAGCAATATACGAATGTGCATGAGGAGGTAGGAAAGAACCATAGCTATCCACTTCTTCAACACTGTAAAATTAACATGTGTAGAATATTGGCTGAATTTGGACTATCACCTCAACAAAGATGGGTGACAACAAAACAATCATGTTGTATAGCCAATTGGACTGAATAAAGTGTGTCTAGAAGACACATGTGAAGTGGAGAGATTTGTATGGTATGATTTTTTTGGGACAGGTGTCCATTTTTGCGTTTTTATTTCAGTAAGAGAGGAATGTTAAGTAAGAGATGTAGGTATTTCAGGGTCAGATTAATAGAGAAGGTGAAAAAGCAGATGCAGACAAACAGGACAAACAAGACAAGACACAGGGATGGTGAAGGATATTGGGGACACCATGACTGGGGATAGGGAGGACACATTAGATGCTTATGCTATAATCGAAACTCCTAACAATGTGGACATCCTACAAAAGGGCCTCACTGAGACAGATGCCTGGTGTCAAAGCCATGGCCCCAAGCTTAATGCCAAAAAGTGCATTGTCATCCAATTTGGTAAAAATTCTGTACCCATGAACTACAACATAGGCGGTAGTATACTTAACACCGAAAGTGTGATAAGAGACCTTGGGACACAGGTGGACAGTAGTCTCTCCTTTGATAATCACATCACCACAGTAGTCAGGAAATCCTTCTACGTGGCACACCTCATCACAAAAGGTTTCTCATCCAGAAAAAAAGAGGTCATTGCACCCCTCTACTCATCACTCATTAGACCCATTATAGAGTACAATGCCCTTTTGGTATGTACCTCACAAGACATCTACAACAACTGGAAAGGCCGCAGAAATACCTCACCAAGAGGATTACCTACCTCAAACAGATGCCCTACGCAGACCATCTCAAAAAACTCCAGCTTTACTCCGTCGCATATCGCCTACTCAGAGGTGATCTCTGCCTAACATACAAATCTATGTCAAACCCAGAGCTGTTGGACATGCTCCACTTAAAGAAATCCCAATCCCTCCAAGCTACACGCTCTAGGGACCTAAACCTTGTTACCATAATAAACAGAACATGCCGGAGGGATAGATTCCTGTCTCAGAGACTTCCCACACTCTGGAATAAACTACCTATCTATATCAAACAAAGCTCCTCATTAACACTCTTCAAGAAAAATTTTGATGATTGGATGGGAAATAGGAAATTCACCCAGGGATCACCTCTGTGGCTCTGCTCAACAGTGGCACAGGAAAATAATTTTCTTGGGTGGCAAAAGCCAGGGTACCTTTTAGGCTGGGCTTGTATAGGCCCCAGGGCCGATAGCCTAGTACCTACCTATGAACCTATGAACCTACCTATGCCCATCAAATGTCGGTACAATGAGACTCTAGTAGCTTGCTGTTGGAGTGCTTGAAGTTTTTGTTTGGCCAGCAATCCAGAGAGCATCTTCTCCACTGAGCTGAGGCATGCTTCAATGCTGCTTTCTACAACCTCATGCACCATGCCTGAAATGTCTTGGCAGGTGACAAAATCACCATTTCCGCAAATACTCCTGGAGTGTACCACTGCACTATCTGGCAGCATAATGCTATCTGATGTGGTGGGCCCAGGTAGTGCAGGACCTGCAGAGGCAGTACTGCCAGGCTGGGTCACAGATGTGCTGGGCGTCTGTGTAGCAGTCAAAGGGGGGAACAGGCTGAGTAACACTGGTTGGCCTTCCTCTCTGTGGTGCAAATCATTTTATGAGCTGTCAGAAAATGATGACATCAGAATGTTATGACTACAGATATAAAAATAAAAAAGAGAGATAAGGGGTGTGGTAAGAGAAAAAAAAAGAATATAATTAGTACCATCATATGTCACATGCAATAAATTACTACAATATAAATAAAAGAATGTTACTTTTACATTAACTTTACTTTTTAAAAGCTACAAACCATGACTGATGATTGTTTCAGATCATACTAAAAATATGCATGTATAGCAGATATGCTTGATCAAATAATTTTGACTTGTGGATATGCAGCAGTCCCATCATGGCAGGGTCTGAGATTGCTTTGTTTGCAAGACAGAGGTCACCTCTGAGGAGTCTGTAGGAGACTGAGTAGAGGTACAGGGCCTTTAGCCTATCTGTGTAGGGTAGATGTTTGAGGCCCTCCCTGAATTCTCCTGGTGAAAAACCTCTGTGTTCTCTCCAGCTGCTGCATGTGCTTTGTGAGATGCATGCCAAAAGGGGCATTGTACTCAATAATGAGTCTTACAAGGGAAGAATACAGGGATGTTATGACCACCTTTTCTTTGGATGAGATACCCTTACTAATGAGATGGGCCATGTAGAAAGCTTTCCGTACAATGGAGGCAATATGCTGGTCAAAAGTCAGTCTGCTAACAACCTGGGTGCCCAAGTCCCTCACGACTGAATGAATGCTTACGATCTTGTTATTAATGTGATAATTTGTGGAGACAACACTGTCCCCAAAGGGGATAATGATGTATTTTTTGGCATTCAGTTTGAAGCCATGTTTCTGGCACCAGTCATTTGTTTGGGTGAGACCCTCTTGGAGGATGTCCACATCACTAAGGGAATTGATGACAGCACCCAGCTTGCAATCATCTGCAAACTTGGTCATCCATAGCCCACTGGTTTTGGCCTGCTCCTCAGAAAAGTATATCCCAAACAACAAAGGCCCTGAGACTGATCCCTTGAGTACACCACTGTTTACAGATTGACTGTTTGAGGTGGCTTCCCTTATTTTGGCTAGGTGGGTTCTATCAGTGACCCAGTTTGCTACTCATCTGGTAACGTACGGATTTATGCCTGGTTGAGAGAGTTTCTCTATTATACCCAAGTGGGGAATAGTATCTAGGGCTTTATCCAGGTCAAGATAGGTGGAGTGCACCATCTGCCCCTCATCCATGACATTGGTGACTGCCTCAAAGAAGTCAACTAAATTTAATAGGCATGACCTCCACTTGATGAAACCAAACTGTGTAAGATCGCATGTTTGTAGGTTGCCAGTGTTCTTGTTAATGAGGTCCATGATAATCTACTCCATGGCTTTGCAGATCATTCTAGTTAGGTTGATGGGTCTATAATTTCTTGGATTGGTGGATGCTCCACCTTTGTGCAAAGGGATGACAGTAGCTATTCTCCACTCAGCTGGGATGAAGTCAGTACTCAGGCTTTGGTTGAGTAGGGTGTCTAATGGTGCTGCAAGTTCCTGCCTGAGTTTGTGTAGGATGCAGTCTAGTATGTGTTCGGGTCCCATGGAGGCTGTATTTTTTTTTACTTTGAGAGGGCAGTAATGACTTGTTCCCTAGAGATAAGGGGAGGGGGCAGGTGCTGGAGATGTCCTGATTTACTGATGGGGAGGACAGTGGGGTAACAATTTCAATGAACCTGTCTGCCAGCAGGTTGGCTATATCTACAGCATTTGTGTATGTGGTGTCCTTGACCACCAGTCCTGAGCAGATCTGGATGTTTCCTTTAAGATTGCAGATATATTTGAAGAAAGCCTTGTGATTGTCTTTAGTAGATGTGGCCAGTTCAGACTTGAAGTTTGCTTTGGAGGATTGCACTAATGCTCTTATTTGCTTGTCTTGTTCAAGCTAAGGAGAGATTGCTTCCAATTAGACACCTCCTCTTCTTGTTCCTGGACAGCAATTTTTTTCCTTTTATTGTAGAGTTTTTTTATTGCAGATGTCCACCAGACAGGAGTATGATTTTGACCTGCCGGGTATTCCTGATTCTGTGCAGCTATATAAATACTCATATAATACTTTGGTGTAGGTTTGTACATATGTGCCTGTTCCTATGGAGGGGCTGTGAAGCTGTTTATATCTTCCCTCAGCAGGTTGTAATCAGCTTTAGAGAAGTTCTTTTGTTCGACTCTAGCTAGGGGGCGGGGTAGGTTGGGGGAGATGGTGACTTCGAAATTGACAGTTTTGTGGTCGGATCTTACCAGGGAGGATAACACTGTAGGGATGCTGCAGTGGTTACTCATGTTGTTTAATACCAAGTCCAAGATGCTTTCACCTCTTGTAGGGGTGTTGACCAGCTGGTCCAAGACATTTGCACTGACAAAATCAAGGAATCTCTGGGCATTTGTGTTTTGGCATGACTAGTTCTTCCAATCTATGGTTGGATAGTTAAAGTCATCTAGGATCAGGGTAAAGGGTTGAATCTTGATAGATTTGAAGAGGTCCAGATAGGTGGATTGGGCATCTTGAGTCAAAGTTCCTCCTTTCTCCCTTTCTTAAAAAAAAAAAAATGCCTTAATCTCCTTGTGTTCTGATTGTGCTTCTCAAACATTTTTGAAATATAGAGTATATTTTAGTGCATTTATTAAAGCTGTATTGGCCTTAATATTGCTACAACCCAAGTGCTCTAGGTTGCACTGCATCTTAATTGTTTAAGTGTGTTTTAGCTGCTTTTCTGTATATATAGGCTTCTCTGTATATGTAGACTAGCTACTTATTCTACTGTATTACAGCCTCTTAAATCGTTTTTTAGTTGTGCACTTGCCTTGCTTCATTTAAAAAGTTTTAAATTGCTAATTTTGTAGCGTTTTAATTGCATTTACTGTTTAGGGCTACACACTCAAGTGAGTTAGCCTTTTCTGTGTTTATTTACTGTATTATTGCATTGTTTAGCCTGTTTTAACGAAAAAAATAAAAAATAAAAAATACTATCTTGTTTGCTCGTTTCCTGCCTTTCCTAACTAATATAGTCCAGATCTCAGGCTTTGCTTGTCTCAGGACTTTATTTTCTGTGTTCAGAGCTATCCAGACCTTGCTGTGGTAGAGGGAAGTCGTACTGCTTATCAGTGGGAGTGGTGAGCATTGTACTGACTATCTAACACTAGAGGAGTGATTTCCAGCTCTGAAATTGTAATTTTTTTAGCCTTTTTGGGCTGATTTCTATCCCTTTCAACTTTCTGGCTTAAAAACGCATGTTTGTGCATTTTTCACATCTTGCAGCACTGCGGGGCTATGGTTAAACCATTCCAGGTGCCAGAAAGTCTGCTCTTCAAATTGTCCCTTAGAACTAGCTGGTTTTTCAGTAGTAGCACTAAAATCTGAACTTCTGTGACTAGCACTTGCTCTAGAATCTGCTGGAAAGCACTAGGAAGCATTAAACTGAATCAAGCACCCAACTCTCCTTGTCAATAAGGAGAAATTAATCGTTAGCACTAAACAGCCTATAATTGCAAAGTACCTTACAAAGGTAAGGGAAAACAGCTCTTGTACTTTACAAAAAGCACCTAAACTGGCATGTCCAAGGGTCAGCTTACGGTGATTTCTCCTATTCACCTGGTGAATCTGGGCATACTGGGGCAATGCAACAACTGCCTCATGTACACAGACAACCATCTCCTCCTACCACCCAAAACTACAACCTGTGAGAGATGCACTTACATAGCCAAACTGGAAGCAAAACTCCCTCCAGCCAAGATTGTGCTAGACAGTCAAGAGGAGAAGGTTAATGCCTGCACTACACCTCAAGCAACACATAGCCCTTCAAAACCCACACCATCAACATCCACACATAGCAACACTAAACCCACATATGTGGAGGCTCTTAACATTAACCTGCCCAAGCAACAAGGACCTCCGAAGTTGAAATGCAAACAAACACAAGTCACAACCAAAGTGACAAATAGCTCACAACACCAGTGTGCTACCCGACAACAGCCCCTAAGGCAAGACAATGTACCCAACACTTTAGCCATAGGTGACTCTATAGTCAGGCACACTGATGTCCCACTCACCAGGCTGAACAAGGAGAAAATTACAGTCAGCTGCCTGCAGGATCCACCACATAATGCATGCACTCAAGTCACTCCACAACAAGTACAAATATTACTCTTTCATTGTCCATGTTGGAGTGAATGACTTGAGACATACCTCCCTGCACTACATGAAAAGAGACATACAAGAGCTCTCGGATCATGTGGCCCAGGCAGGTATGACCCTAGCCCTGAGTAGCATCCTGCCTTTACCCAGAATGATACCACAGTATAAGGACAAAATGATTGACTTCAACAATTGGCTAAGCTTCTGGTGCCATTCAAAGGGGATCCAGTATCTGTCTGTCTTGAAAGACATGATCGACAAACCACGATGCTTTGCCAGAGATGGTCTGCACCTGTCAACCTCTGGGATTCAGGTTACTGGCTAAAGCTCTTGCCACCCCTATAGTGCCTTTTTTAGGCAAGGTTCAAAGGACAAAACCACCACCATAACAGATACAAGCATGCAAAATCTGAAGGTAATGTTACTCAATGCTAGAATTCTAAACCTCAAAATGCACTCTCTCAAGGCAGTCCTAAAAATGGAGACCATCGATATCTGTGCAGTAACTGAGACCTGGTTCAAGGCTCCAGAGAGCATCCCTGGAATACCAGGCTGCAACTCTTACCACACTCTTTGGCCACCAAACCAAGACCAAAACACTAAAGGTGGAGGAGTGCCCATATTCACCAAGGATATTCACACCTCCAGGCTAGTTGCCCAACACAATGCATCTGAAATTCTCCAGGTACGCCTAACACTAGTTAAGACTGCAATCCAAATTGTTGCTTGCTACAGATCCCCCACCATGTCCCAAGATTCTCACTGCACCTTTCTAAACATACTGGAAAATATTAAGATACAACCATACACCATAATACTGGGTGATTTCAAGTACCCTGCAATTAACTGGGAAAACTACTCGGGTACCAACACCTTTTCCCAACGTTTCTTGGAATTCATAAATTCCAATGCCCTGGATCAGCTAATCCATTGTCCCACCAGGGGCTCCAATATCCTAGACCTGGTCATTACCAACATGGCAGATAGATGCTCCACATCAGTGGTCACCCTCTCATTGGTCAGGTCTGACCATAAGCAAATCACTCTTGACATCCACATCCCACCCCCATCTCCCAGTAAGGAAACCTCCGTAAAAAAAACTTCTCCAAAGCCAACTTCATGCTACTCTAGTCAGAAGTAGCAAACTTCATGACACCCATACAGACAGGATCTGAAAGTTCGACTGCTGAATCCTACACTAAGGCACTGTACAAACATTTCCACTCATGCATGAATCATGCCATCCCAAATAGAACCAAGACACACTCCTCCAAAAAAAGGAAGCCAATCTGGTGGTTCCCTACCATAAACAAACTATACAACAGAAGGAAGAAACTGTTGCAGAAAAGAGGAAAATCCCAGGATGCAAAAAACTCCCTTATCAGCCTCAGTAAGAAGCTGAGATCCCTCATAAAATCCTCCAAAGCTAGTTACGAAAATAAAATTGCCAAAGATTCCAAAGTCAAACCACAAGGCATTCCATAGTTATGTCAAGAATGTAAATGGCAATGCTCAGATCTGCTCTGAGCTGCAACAGAATGGCATTAAATATACTGATCCCAAGGATATTGCCAATATCCTGGCAGATCAATTTAGTGTCAACTAAACTGATATAGTGCCAACTTCACCACCCTCTCACCCCCTAAAGGGACCATCTCAGTACCAAAAGACTGCCAAATTCCGCAATCATGGCCACACAGGTAGAAACCGCACTCTTCAAAGCTAAGAATACAGCATCCATGGGACCAGATGGCATCCTGGGCTGTGTACTACATGAACTACAAAATGAACTAGCACCTCACCTAAGTGTCATGTTTAATTAAGCCTCACCTCAGGCTTCATGCCCACTGAGTGGCACACAGCTACAGTTATCCCACTCCACAAGGGGGGATCCACCTTGGAACCCAGGAACTACTGTCCCATCAGTCTGATGAGCCTGATCTGCAAGGGCATGGAACACATTATCATGGAACTTATAAACAAAGACATTGACGACCTTCAAACACTGGACCCCACAAAGATGGGTTTGTGAAGGGCCGATCTTGTCTCCTGATCCTGATTGACTTATTTGAATCAGTCTCCAAAGCTGTGGATGAGGGTAAGGTGGTCCACACAGCCTAGCTGGACCTTGCCAAGGCCTTCAACACCACCCCCCATTCTGTAATCATAGATAAACGTACTAAGCTGGGCATAAATATCTACGTCACTCAATGGGTTGCCAACTGGCTTACTGACAGAACCCACACTGTAAAAGTAGCTGACTCCAAATCCAGCTCCAGACAAGTGAAAAGTGGAGTACCTCAGGGTTAAGTCCTGGGACCGCTCTTGTTTGGCATCTACTTCTCTGAAGTACAGGCCAACACAAAGGGACTCTGGCTAACAAATTTTGCAGATGACTTCAAACTGGGAGCCATTACTGAATCCCCAAATGATGTAGATATGCTTCAAAAGGGCCATACAGAAACAGATGCTTGGTGCCAAAGCCATGGGCTCAAGCATAATGCCAAGAAATGTATAGTTATCCCCTTTGGGAAAAAACATGTACCCATGAATTACCACATAGGTGGCAGTACACTAAACACTGAAAGTGTGATGAGAGACTTAGGGACACAGATGGACAATGGTCTCACCTTTGATAACCACATCACCACAGCAGTCAGGAAATCCTTCTATGTGGCAGACCTCATCACTAAGGGCTTTTCATCCAGAAAAAAGGAGGTCATTGTCCCACTGTACTCATCCCTCATTAGACCCATTATAGAGTACAACGTCCCATTTGGTATGTACCTCACAAGACATCTGCAACAGCTGAAAAGGTTGCAGAAATACCACACTAAAAGAATCACAGGCCTAAAGCAGATGCCTTATGCTGACCGTCTGAAACAACTCCAGCTATACTCTGTCGTATATCATCTACTCAGAGGCGATCTCTGCTTAACATACTAGACCATGTCAAACCCAGAGCTGTTGGACATGCTACACTTAAAGAAATCCCAATCCATCAGAGCCACATGCTCCAGGGACCTAAACCTTGTCATCACAATGAACAAAACATGCTGGAAGGATAGGTTCTTGATCCGGAGACTCCCCATACTCTGGAATAGACTGCCCATACATGTCAAGCAGAACACCTCTTTGGCCCTCTTCAAAAGGAACCTTGATGACTGGATGGGAGATAGGAAATTTACCCAGGGGATCACGTTGGTTGCCCTGCAAGACAGGGGTTCAGGGAAGCAAATATTGTGGGAAGAAATAGCCAGGGAATTGTTATGGCTAGACTTGTATAGGCCCTAGGGCCAATAGCCTAGTACCAACCTATGAACCTATGAAAATGATAACCAAGAGTGAGAAGCATCTGTACCAACTTACCCTCTTCATGTTCAAAAGTCATATCTTCGGAAACCAATCTGGTAAGACATACAAACTGCCCCTTTACAATATCCCTTTTGTGATGTTCTGGGTGACTACTTGAAAAGTGCAAGAAACTGTTACAGAGCATGGGTTTATGATAAATGTTGCAGGGCATTTTGTATCATTGTCCTTAAAATGTATGACAATACTACATGGCAATAAAATACAGATTTTATTAAAGGAAGGAAAGTTTGGCTATTAGTGCAGAGAAACTGAGAAATGTGTGCTGTTTACTTCCAGTTTTAAGGTTGCTACAATTACTTCTACACTTTGTAGGTATATCCTGGCTGACACACCAACTACAGGTAGTGACTTTGAATTGCTGTTGTATATTCCTTCTCCCTCCCACTAATCATTCACGGTTGCAATCAATTAGCAACAAACACTGACATAGTGCCACAGTATGTTTACATTTGCTACACGAAGACAAAAGTTTGGGATTCAACAATTCTAATGAGTTCACACCTCATTGCATCTTCACCTTGCTCAGATGCCTGAATCTACACCATAAGAAGGTAACCATGTAGCTAGCTAGCTTGAATGTGATGGGACTTCTGTAGTTGTAGAACACAAAGGATTGATATTCATTTTTTTTAAACTTTAGCACTAGTTTTTATTAAGTACTAGATATGACTTCTTTCAGCAATAGTTTCACTTTATTTGATTATGCATTTCTTTATCTAGCAGTTTTTCTTTTTTTTTCAAATATTTTATTGATTTTCTAAAAGACAAAACATAATTTCTACTAGAATACAAATGAAACAAATGACAAACTATATGGCCTATATGAAAAAATGAGAATATCTTTGGTTAGAGAGAGATAGTTATACATAACAAAAATATCAGAGTATTTTCTCCAAGTACTAAGACGATATGGAGATCTTTAAAGTCTTGATGAGAGAAAAAAACCTTCTTCCAAGGATTGTTGATCCATTTATTAGGGAAGATTCTTGTTTCTTTTACCTTTGTTTCTAAATGTATTGTTTCTTCTAGAAGAGTCATAAATTCTTGAAACTTGGGTTCAGATGAAGTTTTCCATTTTCTTGTAATACATTTTCTAGCAATTGCTAGTATAGTCAATAGTAGATACAAATTCTTTTTGCTCATAACATTTGTTTCAGTTACATTCAGAAAAATCATGGATTTAGTTAGTATTAAGGAATCTGAAAAAATAGCTTGGAGGAAATTACCAATCTCCTACCAGAATTTTTTAATTTTGATACACTCAAAAAATATATGAATCCAATCAGCATTACAATTCTGAGGGCATCTCCAACATATCAATTGTTTAGAAGAGTCCATTTTAGCTATCCTATTGGGGGAGTAAAACACCCTGTGTAAGGATTTCCATGAAAATATCTTCCAAGCTTGTAGACTGGAGGTTAATTTAATAGAATACAATAAATTAATTTTGTTTTCAGAGGAAAGGTTAATCTGATGACCTAAAGTAATAAACTTCCAAAAGTTTTGTTTTGGATTAACTTTGCAGATTATTAAGTTTTTACACAGCATTGATGTTAAATTAGACAAATTATGATTATTATAAATAATTTCTTGGATAATGGAAATTAATTTTGATTCAGAACTAAAGGAGGAATTATTAATTATTCTACATAACTCTTGAGCATGAAATAAAATGCTTTGAAGTATAAGCCAATCTGAATTTGGAATATCAAAGGTGTTTGTTATTTGTTGTGTGTTTAAGACTGATGAGTTCCTAATATAATCTTGCCAAAAGGTGCATTTTTTTAGTTCCCAGTTATTTATAATGTTTTCATGTAATTTGTTGGGAAAGTTTTTAGTTATTTTGAAAGGAATTAAGAGTTCCCACCATAATTTAATGTCTAAGTTTGAGTTTATGAAGACTGAGTTGGTGGGTGTCGAAGTGTTAAATTGTAAATTATCTATCCCGAGGGCTTTATTATTTTTGCTTTCTTTATTTTTTATCAACTACTTCCTTAAGAGAAATTTGTTTTAAGATCTCAGATTTTAGTTTATCTGGAATTTTATTTATTTTAAGTAAACTTTTATCTAAATCTATATGATGAAATTGTGCTGAAGTATTGAATTGCTGTTCAGAATAATGATATTTAAAGGCTTCAAGAATATCACTGTCTGATACCATTTTATTATTTCTACCTTCATGAATGATTTTTGTAATATTATTATCTAAGGCTTGTCTTTTAACTCTCATTGAAAGATTATGTAGATGTTTGGGCGACATTGATTGTGAGTTGATTTTTATTTTTTCTAATGCCAAACTTGTTTTATGAGTTAATATTTCATTGTATTTGTTATTTAAGTCTGTAATTGTTTTCTTTTTTGTTTTTGGATGTTGTGAATTATCTTTATTGATATTTATAATCTTATTTTGATATTATGAAGTTCCAATTCCCATTCTTTAGTCTTATTTTTAAACCAAGCTAAAATTTACCAAATAAGTAAGCTTTTAGTGTATCCCAGGGAATTGTCAAACAAATATAATTTGATTGGTTAATGCCAAGAAAGTTTTGAATTTCATGATCTAACCATGGCTTGAATTGTGGTAGTTTGGTGATGTATGCTGGTATCCTTGTTGTGAAAATCAACCTTTTAAAATCAATTTCAAGTTTTAAAATAAGTGAATTATGGTCCGAAAAGGGGCAAGGGAATATAGAAAAAAATAATTATTTTCATACTTAAATCTTGAGATACATAAAGTTTATCAATTCTGGTTTGGGTGCAAAATCTGTAATCTCTATGAGAAAAGGATAGTGAGTTGGGGTCTTTATATCTGTAGGTGTCAATTAGATTTAGGTTCTCGCACCAATTTCTTAGAGCTTTTCCTAAAGAAGTAAGACAGAAGTGCTTTTTATTCAAGGTTTCAGAAATGTCTAAAGTACAGTTGAAGTCTCCCCCTAGAATCAGAATATCCTTATAAACTTTGTTAATTAGTTCTAAATGTTTCCTAACAGTTCCTATCCCTATACCAGGAAACCAATAGGTGTTAACAAGCGTCCATATTCTATTATTAAATCTTATTATTACAATTGAAATAAGACCTTCTTTGTCTTCATACTTATAAATAATTTGGGGAATTATGATGTTTTTCCTCCAAAGAATTAGAACTCCTCTTGTTTTTTTCTTATATGATGAGCAAGAAAGATTTATATATTCCAATGGATTCCAATTAAAGTTATCATCTGATTTTAGGTGAGATTCTTGAATAAATACAACCTGAATTTTATTTAGTTTCAAGTATCTAAGTAAATTGGATCTTTTCCTTGGATTGTTTAATCCATTAACATTTAAGGATAGTAAGGTTAAATCCATCAAGTATGACTTTCTTGTAAGTTAATTAAAGTTTTCATGTTTGGTGTTAACTGATTAGTAAAGAGTGTAACTTTATCTAGAGAAAATTTGTGTGAAATAGTTAGATTAGTTCTCTCTAACAAATTGTATAAACGTTTATTAGAGATAGGCTGATAAAATGAAAATTTGAATATTGAGTAAAAAATAAGTAAGAGTAACCATACTAATAATGAATTTATTAAAAACTTTAACCAACATGAACTGACATGCACTTTTAATCTGAGTGAACATATAAGTTCAAACAGATTAATCCTCATGATGAACAAAAAGTTATTAACGACAATAACATGTCTGAGCTCTAGTATGAGTTACTTGGAGACCCAAAACTAATTTATATATCCACTTTTGTTGTTCGGAGTAAATCGTTAAATGCAATTTGTAATACTTAAAGGAAATAGATTTGAAGCTGAATTAGGAGAAACAGCTGATTCAAAACAATTGCTAATGGAAGCAAATACAGTTTTAAGTAATTGTAAGTGTATAGAACAAAGGAAGATTTCATATAATAGAAACATTAATTCTAAGTTATGAAATATTCAAAGTAGAAAGAAAGTCTAGGTATAAAGACTGATGAATCCTATTTAATGATAAATACTGTAACCAAATAAAATAGTCATAGTTTAGTAATAAATAAACAGATGCATAAATAATCATAAATACATAAATTTTCCATATTATTTACTTGGTCAATGCATTAACTATTTCAAATTAAAGAATGTACTAACCATTAGCAAAGTTAGTATAAGTAAGTTCTTTTACTAGAGTTGAAATTAAATATCTAACGATCACTAAGAAAATTCCTTCTGCCTTTTAAATCCACTATACTATAAAAAGGCTATAGTTTTGGACATATTGTGAGAATTAAACTTGTATACCTTTAATATTTAAATAATATAGCATATAATCAAATTACACACAGTAAACTCAATGAAACATGTCAGATGTAAAAGCACCACACTTACTAAAATATAAATATTTATCCTATTTCATTTCTGACATATTTAGGTTATAAAATTACTCAGTGGATAAGCATAACAGAACAAAGTGCACTAGATGTAAAGCATCATTTTTTTCACTGCGTAAAGAATTTCATCTTTAACTATCAATAGGAAATTTGAAAAACTATTATAAATCAGCAGCCACAAATTTCCTCAATATCAAAATTCATTAAATACAAGCATAATAAAGTTAGTAATGTACTGGTTCACTAAGTTATGAATATTATTACTTGCATTCTTTTTGGCTAGTAGTTAACAGCACAGTCAATCCCGAATCAAAATTCTGTATTAGTTCTATTGTACTTTACGCAAAGTAGTCAGTTCTAGTGTTATGAATTTACCCAAATCAAAAAGAAATGAAGTATTGTTTATAACTGAAAGCATAAGCAGCTTATTCCAGAATTATCGCAATTTATATTCTCTAGAATTTCATATTTCTACTGAGTTGTCATGCATATCTTTATTATTTATTGTCATCTTAAAGGTAAATATTCTTAAAATACATGTCAGATTTGCTAAACATAACCCATAGAGAAATCTGGAATCAGAAATTTAACTAAACAAATAGCTTATATTATATGTTTGCAAATTAAATCTAAGAATCAACACTTGCAAGTTCATTTCTGCCTACTATGCATTTAATCTTGTACATAGCTTTAAATAAATAGGATGCAAATTACTAATTTACCCATTAATCATCTACTTTAGTTAATTTAGACAGTCTCCCATCACTTCCTACACTAAATACTTTGTTATTTCATAGGATGTCTATTGTAAGAAAAACTGTGATCGCTGCTGGTGATGTGAATACCACACACACTTTTTTTCTACTACATTAAGATACTGGATAAAACCACAGCCAGCATTAAAGACCAACCAGCCTCACTTACTTACAAATTAGGCATATAATACTGGCTATAGAGAACCCAAACTGATGACATAGAAAACTATACATAGAGACGTTGCTGAGGTGCACAACTGATATAAATTGAGAACAAAAATCTGTTGTAAAAACAGCTATATGCAGGATGCTAGAAACTGGCGGCATTACAGTAACTTAGTTGGTATTAGCAGCTTTATACATAGCCAAAGAATTGAGTGCAAATTCAAAAATAATCAGAGACACTTCATTGATTAACCTGACAGGATAGGAGACTGAATTAGCATACATGTTCTGAATGATACAAGTTTATAACTTTCATTTATAGAATGACATTCATCTTAAGTCACCACTTTCATGATGTATTAAGAGGGTCATCTAAAATCCAAGTCAAAATCCGCATTAGTTGAGAGGTATAAGTAGGAGCAGACCGATGATTTCGAATGGACACCCACACAAGAGTTGAACCGCACAACTATAAAGCAACACAACACCAGGACAGTGACCAGCTACCCTATTTGCTGCACTCATGTGCACCAATTTGAGCAGATTTCCAGCTCTAAAGCTTCCATCTCCAAGACAAGGAACATTGGCTGTTTAAATGGGCGAAGCGCTAGAAGCGAGTACCCCAAGAACCACTAACAGCCTACCTGTAGGCACTACACACATCCGCATTCACTCACAACAAGCTACTACACAACACATAATGCATAACTGCCATCCTGTTACCGCAGGAGATCTGGGCAAGCCAAATATAACAGAGGGATACAGACCCTTTTTTAATTATTGTTCTTAAAAAGATTAATGGAAGAGGTATTTTACTAACTTACACTTATTGCATACCCCTCAACTGTCCACATTTTCACAGAAACCAGACAAACTCTGGATCACGTTAATGTCTCTCGCTTTCAAAACAACCGCTTCATATATCAGCTATGCAATCATTGCATGCACTTGCTAGTGCATTGGATCTGTTGCCCCGACAATAAAAAAGCACCCAAAATAAGTATCGACAATGTATTAGACCACGTAACAACAGATCCTCAGCTACATCGAGAGTTCCCTAATGTCCTAGCAAGGACAAATTTGTTCACATATTTCACCATCCCAGGCAATCTCAAAATATAACAATGCAGTAGTCTAACCTGTCAAATCTCATAACGGGCACTGTTCACCACCAACTTTCAAGGAGTTTCAGCCTTCACAATAACATCATTCGCGCAGCTGACAGATATAACTGCAAGTACAAACATCGCACATCATGGAATCTATCACCATCAAGCAAATATACAAAACCTTCTCTATTGTATCTCTAAATTCACAAACTAGTCTACCCAAACATACTTCTTTAAACTAAACAGTGCACGACTCAACAGTATAGCGACGGTGTATATCCGTGCAGTGCTATTACTGATATATAACACGACTGATCTAGACAGGCACCTTCCCAAAAACTGAAAACATTTTCTAACCATAGAAGACATTAATATTTAGTAATTGAATAAAATGAAAGAAAAAATATCTCAACTACTCAAACTATTTAATCAAACAGATTAGACAAGTGAAGTCAGAATTCGTGAGATGAAAGCTCTCGTCAGTAACAACTATAAAGCTGTATATACTTATGCGGCATAAATGTGTGGAATAGATAGTACATGAGTTATTTTGGTAATAAGTGAGGTTAACTAGCTTAACCTACCTATAACTGTGTGTAAAACACATTTAATTCTTCATATTCCTACATTTTAGCATGAGAGCTTCCATGTTAATTATGTAGATTCTATTTTAGAGGAGAGACAGCATTTGTTAGCTTGAGGCTATTTTAAACAAGAATGACAGTAAACAATCATAATGGAATGTTAAGGTGCTAAATCTGTGTAAGATAGTAACTAAAGTCTAAATTATAAAATATTATAATATATGTTTTAAAAATCAAAAAACATTTAAAATTAATAAATGTATAAAGTATAAATGCATACAGCATACGTTTAATTGCTGTTAATGAAGCAAAAATCAAGGGTGTCACTTAAACAAGCTATTATTATTATATGGGTTTTTAGTAAGTAGCTATATTAAGGACCATTAAAGAAATTTAAACACATGAAATATAAGATGTAATCGTAGTAAGGTTCAAACAGAAAATGTAAGAAAACATTCTTATAGGTGTATGGTAGGAAAAAATACATACTTTTTGAATGATTAGAAATGAAATCAAGTCTTAGTTGATGCTTTGAGATAATTAGTGACTCCAGAATTTCTAGGAACAGTTTTCAGTTTCTTCTTTCTCATATCAGTCCAGTTATTTTCCTCAGAGGTTCTTTTTAAAGTGGTGGAAGATGACCAATCCATGTCTTCTATAATTACAGTTATGTTGTTGTTTTTGATGAAAGTTATAGCTTCTTCGACATTGTTGAATGTTCTTATGTCATTTGAATAAAGAATTTGGATTCTTGCAGGAAAAGCAAGTTGTGCCTTAATTTTATTTTGTTTCAAAAATCTCACAAAAGGCCAGTTTTTTTTTCCTTAGTTCCAAGACACTTGAAGAATAGACATTGTCAAATCTAATTTGACTCTTATTATATGACAATGGATGACCTCTCCAGGCAGATTTGAGAACATGTTCTTTGTCTATATAAGACAAGAATTTCACAATAATAGATCTAGGAGGCATATTGGTGGAAGAAGGAATAGGTTTCCCTGTAGCTCTATGTGCTCTTTCTATACCATTTGATAGACTTTCCTTTAGGTCTAATACGTCTGGAAGCCAAGAGTTAAGAAATAAAATAATGTCCTCACCCTCTGTTTTTTCTGGAAGACCAACAATTCTAATGTTATTTCGCCTTTCTCTGTTCCCTAAATCATCTATTTTGCTGATTAGCCAGGTGTTCTGTTGTAGAAGAGATTCACAATGAGTTTCATCTTTCTTAAGTCTCTCATCTATGTCACTTAGAGAAGTTTCCATATCCAATATTTTTGATTGTTGCTGTTGCAAGATTTTATTAAGGACATCAGTCTGTTATTGACAGTTGACTTTTAAATTTTCAAGGTTGTCTGTAAATCTATCCATTTTAAGAGATAGTTAAACTAGTATGGCAGACATCAATTGAATTTCTTTTTTCAGTGAAGTTTCAGAGTGTGAAGAATTAGAGTTGCTCATCTCTATATTGAAGAAGTTATCTCCAGTTTGATTGACAGGAAAATGTCAATAAAAATGCACAAAATTCTGGTATTCTTATAGAATTGAGGTTCCTTAATAAGAATTTGCTACTTTTGAAAAATAAAAATGATTATTTTCCTGAATTCTGGTACTAGATTGTGGAGCTCATAAAAGTTGCTGATACCAGTTAGCCATCTAGGCTCTGCCCGATTGATATTCATTTTGATTTATCTGCACAGAAGGCTTGTGATGTTGCTACAATATGTATTTTTCAAGTACTTGCTAGATTTGTTAACACATTACACAGAAAAGTTTTATATATGTGCAATAGGAGATTAAACTGTTTTTTTTTTTTGAAACACCTTTATTGAATTATTACTTGTGACACAGGCACATTTACATTTATATAAAAGTAATAAAACTGTATTAATGAGTTAAAATTAACAAACATTATGCTTTACATGTATTGCTATATATCATATAACCTAATCAACATTACATAAATTGTTCAATTCCTGCCCCCCTTTTTTAAACAAGAAATATCTTTATTAAACCATCCCTTATGACATAAGCAGTTGTACATTTATATAAATGAAAACAAACCACATGGACACAATCTTAGTTGCAAGCATTTTACATCACAATCTATACAGACACACTCCCAATTGCAAACATTATACATCATTTATAGTATAGCCAGTTATTTTAACTCAAACATTACATAGCTCATTTAAGTCCTGCCTTCTTTTAAACCACATTTCTTCCCTGTATGTATTGTTCCCACAGTTCCTAGTTTTTCCTGTGTAGTTTTCTCCTACCTATTTCTAAAGATCTCAATTCCAATTGTTTTATCTTGGTTACTATATTCAGTACTTCTAATAGAGTTGGTTTAGATTTCGGTTTCCATTTTCTAGTAATTGCTTTTTTGGCAGCAACAAACAGCAAGGCCTTACCATGTCTAGGCGATTCCAATTCTGTATCATAGCTCAGAAAAATCATCTCCCTTCCAATCTGCCCACCCAGCATCTCCAAAAGTGCATCCCACAGGGAATCCTTAAAGTCTGCCAACTCACTGCACTCCCAAAAAATATGTTCCCATTTATTTCTTTCTTCCCTGTTACATGTCCAACATTTGCTATCTACCTGAGGAAAAATTCTCTAGAGGCTACTTGGGTATAAAAATATATATGTGAACATTTCCAAGCAAAAATCCTAAATCTTCTAGTTTTTCTTGCATATTTGGGAAGCATACATATATACTCCCATTGTTTCTTTGCGAATTGCTCATCCAGTCTCTCTTCCTATCCTTTCTAACCTCCTTTCATTGACTCTTATTGTTATCATGCAATATTTTATATGCTCTACTAATTATTGCTTTTTTAATGGCAGCTTCTGTTCTAGATTCTACTAAAAACTCTACCAGTCCTGATATTTCATTTAGGTCCACCCCCCCATTTCTTTCTCTTTGCCTATAATCTTGATATAAATTCTTGATAGGGAAGGCAATTTCTAACCTGCAGTCTAAATAAAATCTTGGCATCTTCCCATTCTATCACCTTTCCCTCTGTAGTTATTTGCTCCCAATACCTTGGTTTTTTTGACAGTTTTCTCCAATAAATTCCAGCCCCCTCTTGCTTATTGTCTATATACCGAATTGCAGTCATCCCTATTGGCAGAATCTACTTTCTCCATTTGCATGTTGGTTTAGTTCTTAGAATACTTCCTGCTACTTTATGGATATAATATTATGTATGATTATTGTTATTCTCCTTAAACTGTTTTCTGTATGCACTTCTTATAGTTCACTCTTGGCATCAGAATTTTTGGTATGCATTGACTTTCACAGATAGACAGCCTTATTGACTGTCATTACAATTGGTACTGTTAAAAGTGGTTACCTTACAGTCTTCTATCTTATTCCTTGGAAATGTAAAAGACTTATATTGTCAATGGCACAGGGGTGTTACTCTTCTAAGATGGCTCATGGACTCTGCCACAGGAGTGCTGGGCAGAGTGAGAAGTGACTAGCAATCGTATACAATTGATGTTTGTTTTGTAAATGTGTTCACATTTTGTGAAGATTGTGGGGAAATGATTTATAACAAGTGCATTATTTTATTCCTTGGATTGTATGAACTGTCATTTTCCCATTGTTTTGGGGGAGTGGGAGCCAATTACTATTTGTGAGTTACCACTGCAGAAGTTGGGTTTCAAGAGTTTTGCTGTTGCACTTGTGTAGTCTTTGTTATTTCCATGGTAAACTATATAGTACTCCATTTGTATTCCTTGTTTTGTACTAAGCATTGTTTTGTGTGTGAGTGTGATATGTTACAAACACAACAACCTTATATCACATACCTTATACTTAGTTATATCGGCAGATAGCAGTATGCAAGAATCTGACATTAATTTGCATTTTTAGATATTTATTGTCATATTCCATGTTGAACTACGGTAGTGGTGCTGCGGTAGCGTTGTTGCCTCACAGTAAGACGTTGTCCTGTTCAATTCTCAGCTAAAGCGTCTTCTGTGTGGAGAAATGCGTGAATGGGCGTACCTTCATTGAAGGTTGTGCATCAGGGCTGGCAACTCGGCACGTAAAAATCTACTGTCAATCATTAGCGGACCGGAGTTCCACTGTGGTGACCCCTAACTGGGAAAAGCCGAAAGACACAACAACAACATTGTCATATTCCATATTCAGCACTTACCTCAAAAGTCCAGCAGTTATAAGTGTTTTACTTTGGGGCAGAGTTTGTGTGATGCTAGTAGTACACAGCCATTACATGGGTAAATAATGGTTGTGAGTGTTGCCTGGCATCAATGTTACTGTATGCATGTGCATAGGATGAAGGTTTTATCCCCTTAGGTGGTGAGCATGTGTGCTATTCATTGCCTTTTGGCCAGGATGAAGGCATATGGTGCACACCTACGTCTACCTACATCCACAGCAGCTGGTGGTTCCGCCTCTGACTCTTCACCTGCATATGGCTGTGGTGGCCTTGCCAATGATGATGGTATGTGTGACCTTCCCTCCTTGTGTTCCTGCTGCCACTATTTTCTCAGAATAATATTGTGAAGGATGGCACAGACAGTGAAAATTTATCACAGGACAGGGATTGTACTGCAGGGCTCCTTTGATGTATCTAGGCACCAGAACCATGACTTCTTCAGTCCAAACACATGGTGCATCATATTTCTTGTTTGTGTGCCTCATTATAGCACAACAGCCAAAGCCCAACTTAACTCTCTTCTGTGTTGCTCCTTATTACTCTGAGACTTATAATTTTCTTGTCCATCCACTTTAAACCACCCCTGTACTTTTAGCATAATCTCAACCTACTATTCTCATGTCCTTTGTATTCCACCTGTGTACTGCATTTATCTACTGTACGTGGCTTTATTTTTATTACATATTTTTTTTTTTACTCCAAAGCTTGCTGATTTGTTCTTTGCATTGAACCATGAGATTTATATGTATCTATAGTAACCACAATATGTCATCTAGTATTATTTACTTCACTGCCATTTGATTTATATACTTTTTTACTATGTTTGAGATTTTATCGGTACCTATAGTTAACTCTGTTAGACTTTGTCTTATATTTGAAGCTTTCTGTAATTACTGTTTTGACTGCTTTGACAATGATTCTGTAAAGAACTTTTTTTCCCTGGGCCTCTGCTGGAAATGGGCTCAATCTCAGTCAGACTAACTTGTTAACAAATATTAAAATAAAATTAAACAAATAAATAAATAGATTCTTCGGTGGGTGTGTATGCATTTCTGATGGGTGTTGTCAGCCACAGCTCCAGTACATGCCTTGCATCCCACAGTAAATGACCCTCTGGGATATCACCCTTGAAACACCTATGTTAGAGTTGGGAGTTGTGCCAGATATGTGAGTCATGATAACTGCCAGGTTTGCGAGAACACACATTCATGATGATTCCCTTAGCATTACACATGACCTGGCAGTTAATGGAATGGAAGCTCTTTCTGTTTATGTGCACCCTTCCCTGTTCCCTGGGTGGTGCTTTAATTTCAATATGTGTGTAGTCTAGTGCACCTAGGTCTATAGAAAAGTGTGCTACAGTGTAGAAATCCTGCATAGTTGCTGCTCTGTCATCGGGCTTATGGGGAAACTGTATATAATCACTGGTGGTATTTTATAGCATATCATTCAGGAATTGACGTAAGATCCTGGATACTGATTTATTTATTTTGTTATTTATTTTACATTGGTTTACTGGGAAAGTCTGACTGGGTGAAACCCATTTTCATGGGAGGCCTGGGGAGAAAAGCTCCACATGCAAAACAATGTCAGGAGGATATACAAAGGTTACGTATACATATGTTAAGGCAGTATACAGGATATAAGCTGACGAGACATAAAATGGATACAATTAGATGACATAAGCTGCCATTTCATACAAATTCATTCATTTAGATATTTATAATACATACCATTATGATGCCTGTGACACCCACAACATATCCCAAATTGGCTTCTGAAAGGTACCTGAAGCTAATATTTTAAGTGCTATACATACCTTATTCTCCACTGGTATTGTTTCCCCTTGGTTTACCCTTGTTCTCAGTTGTGGATGATGGAGGTTTTAGAGATCCTGCAGTATGTCTCTATCCTCCCTGTAGTGCTCTACATTTTCCATATCATGCAGACCATGGAAAGTTAAATGAGATTTAAACACCCTTCTCCTTCTTAGCTGAGGTCTATTAGAAGCAGCAGCAGCATAGACATGGGTCTGTTGCACATATACATGTATAAGAGCAACTGCAGCCCCTAATATTGTTTTTGTGTACAGACGTTTCCATGGCTGTATTCCAGTAGGCTTTGGAATCTGCAGGGAAATCTACACTGAGTCTACATGATTGCTTTACAGCTTGTTGAATAGTTCTTCCATCTTGGATTGGTTAATTAGTTTACAATTCAGTTGCTTATACTGTAATTAACATGCCATGATGATTACCATGTTTGCGTGTCTCTACATGTTGTGTAGAGTTGCTTATTGAGTACAAAATGGTGCCACCATGTGCACATTGCAGTGTGATATGTATGGTCTTAGTGCACCATGTAGGCTTTATTGAATCCACACCAGCTTCTTAACCTATATGCAATAAGTTGACACGAATGCAATACATGTTGAAATACTGAGACATACATGTACCTGTTTCTCAATATGTTGTTTACATAACATTCTCAATCACACACACAAACACACACATATATTTTGATAAAAAACATGACTGCAAGTGTTGATGTATGAATGTTGATATTATAATGAATTGATATCCACAGTAAGACATATATCAGACAATCTCAATGTCTAGTGTCAGTATAAAGTTTTATCAAATGTAATAATGCAGTTGTACACTTTATTTCTGAATTTTAGTTGACATTAGACCTATTACTGGCATATCCATTTTCAAGTACCTGGGTACAGAGCACACATGAATCTGAGTAAAAAAGTGTTCAGTTACTAATAACTGCATTCTCTATTGTTGTGTTTTTGAATGGCTTTGGATGGTATGAGGAATACCTGGGCAATAAACCTGGTAATACATACCAAACAGATCTTAATGATGGCAAAGTGTTTGCACATGTGAGATTCACATCTAATGAATACAACTTAAGCTTGACAAGTAGTTATCTGTATATACTATGGAAGAATATGATGTTCATACTGTAACTTATATTGTAGATTTTGTGTCGCAACTTTTATCACTTTAAGGATTGTTGCTATTGCTTTGCCTGTTTGCATGGAGATAAGCAATAAGCAAACACAGCTATTTGCTTAACTGGGAAAATAGTAGCATTTCTATTGGTTTGCCATCCTTTGCACAAACAAGCTAAGCAGTTTGGCACATCTGTCAGCACTTTGGACAGTACTGAATGAAAAAAATACAGCTGCTGCCTAGCTTTTTCTGTAGCAAACAATGACTACAGTGAAGTACAGTATAAAAATAAACATTAGTCAAGTGATATATGTCAACATTCCACATAGGGACTTGCCTTTTTCTACATTCAGCAGTCTAACTAACTGTCAGAGTATATATTTGATAGTACTGCCTTTACTTTTTTTAAACTATGTGTTCCTTTAGAGCAACACATTTATGCAACATTCTAATGTGAACAGGTATAGAAAATGGAGAAATTTGGGACTGCCACTACAACCTAGATGGGTGACAACAGAGTGTGATGATGTGAGGCATTGCCATCTGTGCTAGGGAGAGTGGGACAGTGAATGTGTGGCATGTGCCAGCATGGTTGACTGAGGTTTTGTGGGTAATTTTGTGTCATTTGACTATTGCATGGACTTGTACAGGTGTTTGTGTTAAAATATATCAACAGTGTTATTATCACTGACTAAATGTATAGGTTTAAACAAAGAATTCTGGAAGGGAAGGGCAGAAGTTTTTGAAATTGCTCTATAGCTTTCAGATACTGCAAGAGATCTTAACAAAGATCTGAGTGTGTATTATACCAGACTGAAGTGATCAAATGTGATGTCATTCTATAACCAGCACTGTGTGGTTGGAACTCTCACAGTAGTATATTTTGTTTTGTTTTCTTTGGAAGCTGATATAAAGATCTATGACAGTTATGACAGTTCATCACCTTGCCTTGTGGAAGTAAGCATCCCGGCATCTAATCTTGCCTTGCTGTATTAAATAATTTAGCTAGGGGACAGTTATTCTTTAGACAGTCAGGTAATACAATGAGATTAGTCAAGTATTATTTATTTATTTGTATTTGTTTACCAGGAGGTCCACTGGCTCAAAAGTGAGCCCACTTTCAGTGGAAGCCCGGGGAGAAAAGCTCCAAATCCAAAAAAATGACATTATACAAATAGTGAGAGGCATTACAATTAACTAGACTGTATACAGTAAATTAAACAGTATACAATAAACTAGATGGTATACAGTAAATTAAACAGGATACAAGCTCTAAAATACAAGGTTGCATTACAAATAAAATGTTTAAGTATGCCAGGCATATAAGTCCACTGACATAGATTATTTGGCATAGATGTAAATATTACAGTAGCTGCTGGGAGAGGAGGTGAAGGTTGTAACATTTGATTAGACTGAGAGTAATGTAGAGGCATTTTGCCTCTACTACATTAATACTAAGATTAAAATTGCATATATAGATAGCTTCATACTAATATACAGATTGCTTTTAAGTGTATGTGTTTCTCATGATAGGATATTATAAGTTGACAGCACAGAGAATATACATGCTAATTTAGGACATCCATGAGATAGAAAGGAGGAGGGGATGAGCTGGAGAAATGGGCAGGCCAGGTAATATTTGGTTATATGGTCAATCCTAGTACATGTACATAGTCAGTGGGAGGTTAAGTGTTTTAAGTACTGTTTTTCTGCATCTTGAATCTGTCCGACTATGTTATTTTTATTTCTCCTGTGATTGATACTCTGGTGTTTATTGTACTTAGATATTTAGTATTTTCATATTTTCTATTTTATTTCATTATTAAATATTTTTATACCTTTCATTCTGGCTGTTTTTTTAGAGAATATTTTTAACATCTTGAGAGTACCTGTGCTTATGTTAATGACATCTCGATCACTTCCAAAAGGCTTGCTGCTTTGGTTACACTCTACTATTTATATTAGTATTGATTTTACTCAGTATGAATGGATACCCTTATAAAAGCCTTAGAGTGGTTGACTGGTGGCAGCATGGTTATGGTATAGTCTGAGCAGAAGAGGGCATGGCAAGTAAATCTGTGCCACCCTTTCCCAGGTGTGTGTGTGTGTGTGTGTGTGTGTGTGTGTGTGTGGGGGGGGGGATCAAATACTCAGGTGTCAGTGTTTCAGCTACTTGGAACTGGGACAAAGTGCTCCAAAGTGAGTCTTGTTTGGGATCTGGAGAGGCCAAGAGTCCAGTTCCAGGTCTGCAGCATGTTCCTTGTGTACTCTTGAAGAAAGTGTGCTTGATGTAGAGAGCTGCATTTGAAAATACTATGTAAATCCATTCCTGCTTTAATGACTGTCTCTCACCAGTGTCAGTGGTAAGGATTGATGCACCTTGATTACTGGACTGGGGTAGAGAGGCCTTCATAAGCATACTCATGTTGTAAAGCCTATTGGACCAAATCAAATGTGTCAAGAAAATGCAAAGTGACGAGATATGTATTGTATTTTGTTTTTAATAGGACAGTACCCATTTTTTGATTTTAAAAAGAGAGGAATGCTGGGAAAGGGATGTAGGAATGTCTGGGTCAGGTAGGTGGGGTAGGTGGGAAACAGGTGCAGACAAACAGGACAGACACGGGGATGTAATAGACACAAAAAGTTGGGAATAGGTAGGGGACATCACGGCACATGCCTATCAAGCATGGGGACAGTAAGAATCTAATCCTTACCCTCAGACCATCATAACTGTCCCCTTCCACGGCTTCCCATTGGATTGCTTGACATTATTTTTTTTTTCTGGATTCCCACAAGCAACTTCTCTAGATGGCTACAATGTGCAGCAATGCT
Source organism: Protopterus annectens (assembly GCF_019279795.1). NCBI lineage: Eukaryota > Metazoa > Chordata > Ceratodontiformes > Protopteridae > Protopterus > Protopterus annectens. Next base: position 811,980,748 of record NC_056729.1, read on the forward strand.
ACTTTCCAAGACTACATGCACCATCTCTGGCAGCTCCTGGCAGGTCACATCATTCCCACCTCCACCAGTACTTCCAGAGGCTACCAATGCAAAAGCCATTAGGGTAATGATACCTGATGCTGATGGCCCAGGTATTGCTGGGTCTACAAAGCTAGTACTGCTAGGTTGGGTCTCAGATGTGCTGGGCATTGGTGTGGCAGCCAGTGGAGTTTGGCAGGCTGAGCCACAGTGATAGACCTACCTCCCTGTGCTGAAAAACATTTATTTTGTTAGCAGAAAAGTATGACATCAGAACAGTGTAATCATACATATAAAAAAGAAAGACAGATAAGGGGCGGTGTGAGAGAAAAAAATGATCAGAGCCATTATTATGACTTACATTCTTTATTACAATTAAATGTACTTTTACTATTATATCAGCTAAAGATCTTTCAAAATCAAAAACAGGATTGTGAATTTTAACATATACTCCTGTATATATGCTTTTAAAGATAATACATATTAAGTTAACATGGCATTTATGCCAGTTTTGATTAAATTAATATTAAAGAATGATATTTTCTAATTAGAATATATCTGTTACTATTGGGAATTGAACTCACCAAATCTGAATACAATACTGTCCCTGCTTACTGAGTATAAATTGTGGCTCCACCATGAGCCAGATGTGCAGTGCACATAGTTTTAGTGAGCTATGTAGGGTTTATTGAATTCAGCCCTGTGTCTTTGGGGACAGATAACATACTTAGCTGCCTATGGTCAGGCTGAAACATGACTTGTCTAATTCCCTATAGAATCTATTTAATATCAGCCTCAACAGAAGCTTCATACTGGATGAATGGAGGAGGACAACTGTCATTCCCTTGTACAAAGGTGGGGCTTCAATGCACCTAGATAATTATTCTGTCATTAATCTAGCCAGGCTCATCTGTAAAGCTATGGAAAGGATCTTCATGGAATTAATAAATTAGGACATAGCCAACCTATAGACTCTTTACTGAACCAAATTTGGATTCATCAAGAGCAATCTCTGCTTACCCATCCTGACTTGACTTCTTCAAAAAAGTTACTGAAGCAATGGACAATGGCAAAACAAGGAATTCAACACCATCTCACATTCAGTTATCATAGATAAACTCTCCCATCTAAATGCCATTCCCATATAACTCATGGGATAGCAAATTGGCTCACATTTAGTACCGAGGAAGTTCAGGGTCACCTCTAACTCTTTCTGAAATACCTGTCTTTGGTGGTATACCTCAGAGTTCTGTCCTTGAAACCCTCCTCTTTGACATTTATTTCGTGAGCATCAAAGGTTAAAGTAAAGGTTCATGCGTAAACATTTTTGCAGATGACTGCAAATGTGGTACCATCATAAATTTCCAAGATGACACCAGCACCAGCTAAGAAGGCCTGTCCCAAGCAAATAGCTGGTATAAAAATTATACACTGAAACTAAATGCCAAAAAGTATACAATTGTATCCTCTGGTAAGCATGACTCATAACTCCATTATTGACAACATACATCTGAAAATGGATCCATTAATTAGTGATCTGGGAACCTATGTTGACAATGAACTGTCATTTGATCAGTGTATATCCAGTTTTGTATGGAAGTCATTTTATCACACAGCTTATATCTAAAGGGATTACTTCCAGATCCAGGGATGTAATTGTTCCATTGTATTCTGCACTCATAAGGCTGATCACTGAGTATAACGCTCCTTTTGGAGTTGAGTCTATATCATAAAAACTGTGCATGCCATCTCAAAACTTTGTGCCTCTTTATAGTATCATACAAGCTACTAAGACATTGAGATCCCATGAGGGTTTCTGATACACTGGACCTATGAATGTGTAATACGGTAAATGTTTAATAGGTCAGCTGACCCTATTCTATCAGACAAATTTGAAAATGTGTACATATAAATGATTATTTTGTGACAAATATGATATAAGGAGATTGGCAATGTTAAAGGTGGATATGATTAATTGTGGCATTCAAATATTAAGATTATTTGCAAATATTATGAATATTTATTTATTTATTTTACATTAGCTCCTTTGTTTTAAAGGATCTATATTTCTAATAGTATTCATATGTCCAATGTATCACAAACATCCAGTGAATGGATCTCAAGTGCTTTTGCAAAATAAATAGAACATTTTGAAGGAAAAGGTTTTCATTACAAGGAATGCTTTCTGTGGAATCGTCTTCCGCTTCACATAAACCAAATCATTTTTCTTATTCCCTTCAAATGTAATTTGGATGAATGGATGGGTAACCCCAAATTCACCCTTGGTCCTTGTAGATCGTAACACAAATTTTATTAAAACAATAAAATGAAATAGTGACTTGGCTATTTGCCTTCTACTGGTTCAAAACTCCGAACCAGTAGAAGGCAAATAGCCGAGGTATTAGTTTGTTTTATTGTTTTAATAAAAGTTATGCTTTAAGCGCTACAAGGAACAAATGTAAGTATTCTTGACTATAAGTTTTAATGACATTTGATACTTAGGTGGAAACAGTTAAGTAAGAACTGGAAATTCACCCTTTGTTTAGTACCCTGTCCCTCATGGATAGGGGGGAAACATATCCCAACATTTCCTTGTTTGGTCCATCCTTGGGTTATTCTATGCAAAATATCAGAGCCAAAAACTACAGTGGGAATATAAGGCTGGGCTTCTTAACATCCTCATGGAAAAATAGCCTTGTATGTATCTCTGAAACTATGAACCTATTAGAAGAGGATATCATTTAAGGTGGAACTGTTTCTGTTGCTTGCTAGTGAGTGGCAGGATGTACATTGAAAATGTGTGCATATAATCTATTATTTTGTGTCAAATATGATATAAGGAAGGAGTTTGGCACTGTTAAAGGTGGGTGTGGTTAACTGTGACATTCAAATATTAAGATTATTTGCAAATATTATGAATATACTTCCTTCTTTTTGTTGGATCTATATTTCTAATAATATTACATCCTGTTGGAAGTAGTTCTTCATCTGAAATATTTGGTTTTAGCCATGTTTCTGAGTCTATCCCTCCATCAACATTGGCCTGCCCATCCTTACCACATCAGTTCAAACAGATACCTGCAACAGTAATTGAACTCAGGTCTCTGTGGTTATAGTAAGGGCTCATATGAGTTGTTTTTTGGTTTATAATCCTAATCCTGCCACAATAAAAGTTGATGTACATGCTCACAGATGCACAAGCCTGCTTTATCTGTCTGTGAGACTGTGTGCATTCCCACGCATGCCTATAAATGAGGTTATAAATATGAGGAAAATATACGTCTCCATCCCGTAAACTGTACTTTGTTCATTTCAGTCTGTAGTAGGTGCTGGCAGTGTGATGGGCTGGACCTCTTCCCTCACACCAGCGTGGGTAAGCCAACATAAACCACTCTCTCCTACAGTCTCGTATCATTTCCACTAGGGACCAAATCACAACTTGATCCTTGATTATGCCATGAAGCCAACTCATCCAGAAAATGTTATCAGATTAGGATCATCAGCATTGCAAGGCACAATACAACACAGATCACATTATATTTAGCAGAATGCATGCATTGTTTAAGTGCAGTGAATAGTAGATGTACTACTGCTGTCATAGAAATGAAATTCCATCGGTGCTTGAAAAATATCTGACAAGTAAAACAGTAGATAAAGAAATGAAAAAAAAAGTGACAGAATGCCTGAATATATCAGTTGGCAATATGATTATGACAACTATATCTGTATTTTAAATGATAGCCTTCACTGATGTTGAACTTTGCTTCTGATATTCACATGGAGATTCAGAAGCAGCAAAGAATATACACTGGGCATGGCTGAATCTACTCTTTTAATTTCAAGAATACCTGACCTTCAGATCATGCTATATAAACCCAACAAAAATACAAGTCACCAAGCCTGTCTGCAAAGAATATGCAAGCCTCCTATGGGTGTCCATCTTTATGTAAAAACCAAAATATTCAATTATATAGTCAGAAAAGTAATATGTCAGTCATAATATTTGTACTAAGATGTACTTGCATTTTTCCAAAGAAACTTTCAGCAACAGAATAGGTATGAGGGTTTTATTCACATCTTCCAGATATATGAACATGTTTTATAAACTGACTCGCTGATGTGCAGATTAAATAAACAATAACATGCAGAGAAAATAATAACTCATATTTTTTTCAAAAACATATTAAGGAACTATATGCACTTATGGCTGACTAAACAAATCTACTTAGCAATACAACGTGATAGCTGTTCTTCGAAGAATGGCGCATATGAAACTCAGATATCAAATAATCCTTTTTTAACAAATTCAATGTGCTTCTGACTTTGTAATGCATAAGCATTTCAGCTCAGATATTTCAAAGTGACTTCCAAGCATGAACAGGAGGTAAGCACAGTAATGTAGAATTTTATTATTAGAATTTTAACAGTCTGCTGCTCAGTGAAACTGATTATTTTTAAATGTAAGCAATTACACCAAACTAAATGAACTGATGTTTTGAAATATTAGAATATGCATAAATATATAGAGAGATAGATAAATAATGTAGATATATGTGTAGTTATAATATGTATATTTGTATATATGTATATATGTATCTATGTATCTGTGTATTTTGCACCTGATGTTGCTTGAGTGAAGAGCAAAAATTATATAAAATAATTGCACTAGAAATGTAAATATCAGCACTTTTAAGCTTTCATTCAACAAGCAGACATTTGTGCAGTTCTTCAACTAATTTTACAGGTAAATAAGAATTGCAAACCAGTTTCAAGCTTTGCAACCTTAAAATGAATACATTTATTTTATGAATATACTCAGGGGCAACAAGAAACTCTGAGTTGCATTTCTATAGGAATTTGATTTGTGTCATTTGCATAGCAGTTACAGAGAGCAAAAGACATTCAGAAGCAATCAATGCACTTCTGCCAATATGGAGATTTGTAATTATAGTGTACAATTTTAGTATTCTGTCTGTCCAGTCTGTTAATTATTAAATAGTTTCAGAATTTTTCAGACAGATGTTGTAATACACGACTATTATTATTCCCAAATATACTGCATAAAACATTTTGCTCCTTAATTACAATGCATCCTTACTCAGTTCACTAAAGCTCCCAGAATATGTTAAGTCACAACAAGACACCAGGGTCCCTTTCTGTGTTAGTTTTTCACTTGTTATCCTACAGCTAATCAATATTTCAGATAAGAATGACTGCATTTTTAAAGACATTTGATTTTAAACCTGTCACTAAATATGACCTTATGGCAGACTAACCAAAATTGAAATCTGGATAATTCAGTTTTTTTGACAAGGGACAATGACCCAGGTTAAAATGGCATATATTTTGCATTCTGGTCACTAGACTGTTGTGAACTCCATTTAGAAATTTGATGAATAGGTGAAATGTGTCGTATGTGATCTACAGTCAAAATAATATGGTCAATTACGTGTCACTGCAGCATTTCATTAGACAAGCTCTATCTGTGTCCACACTGTAGTATTGAAGGTTAATTTATGAAAGCAGGAAAAGTTGCAATATGTGATGAGTGTATTTACTCTATATAGCAATGCCAATTTTGCCTTCATTACTGAAATATTACTTTGGACATTCGTAAGATGATTAGGAATGGCAGGGTCCCTTTTAGGTGTCTTAGACAGTATTCATAATATTGATTTCACAGTACCTTTTGTTTTATGTTTTTCTTGTAGTGTGTTGCAGACCTTTCTATTTCTGCTTTTCAGTTCCAGTATCCAAATATATAATAATGCAACCTTGTTCTTTTGTGAATGCAGTAGCTTTGTGAAATAGAGATAGGCAGGAGATGGAAAATGTTTGTCTATCATAGCCACTATCCAGTGGGCAGCAAAATTAGTCATCTTTATTTCCAATAATTGTCTTAATACTCATAAATGTATGTCCATAAAAATAAACAAATAAATAATAAAAACATCATTATATTTCTAGTACTGGCCTGATTTTTTTTCACTGATTATGTGCATGTGCATTTATTACCAGTACTCAAAATATAGTCAGATTGAGTAAGAAGGTTCCTGGATCCAACAGAAAAGACATTTGGATATTTCTTAAAGAGGATAGGAAAGTCAGCAGAATAGAGTGGTACAGTGAAAATCATGGAAGAGTGTGCTTATTGTTAGTAATACTTGACCACTTTGAACTTTTATGTACAATTGAGATTATTTGTCAGACAGAAACTTGACTGCACAAAATTAACAGTTTAAGAACATTTAGTAATTATTGACTCCTAGATGATTAGTAGGATTTCAAAGTAGGAGTCGCTAATACATAAGCCTGCAGGTAAGCTCCTTACACTATCGGTGATAGAATGTGTATTTAGCAATATTAAGTAGGACTGGCATTTGTGACAAGTAGGGAAAGTGTAGCTAAGGTACAAGTCTCCACACCAGCAAACCTGTGAACCAGAACCTAGAATTGTTTGGGTACCCAGAAGTTCCAGGACAAATTACTGTGGTCAGTTACATGACGTATATACCTGTCATGTGAATTAAGAATAGTGTTTTGACTCTTGCAATCAAGATTAACCTTACTAATAATAGATTTATTTTAGCTTGTTAGAATGTGCAATGTCATCTAGTCTCTCTTGTGATTCTAAAAACAGCTTTCATAAACATATTATCTAGCTCACTTTTATTCCACAGCCAACATATACAACAAAGTAGTAGCATCAGAACTGTGTGTGTGTGTGTGTGTGTGTGTGTGTGTGTGTGTGTGTGTGTGTGTGTGTGTGTATTTGTGCATGCACGCATGTGCACAGACTTCTGAGCGCAAACATACATACACACACATGCACGCACGCATAAACACACACACACACACACACACACACACACACACACACACACACACACACACACACACACAAACACAAACACGCACACATACACATTTATGTATACTGATCACCATAAAGTTATCCCCATATCAATTAATTAAATGGGTCTATCAGTTTGACATGGAGATGCACAAACCTTTTTTTTTTTTTTTTTTAACATTTTACATATTTTGTATGTGTTATTCATCCATGCATGATGATATCCCAGTAGATAAACATACTGAAAGTCTAACAGATGAAGATATTTAGTTTATTACTCCTGTCCAACATTACAGAAATCCCCAATTGCTATTATCCTGTGCAACCCAGTTTACTATTCTTTCTGTTGTGTCACAGCCTTTATAATATTTTGGCTGTTCTATGCTCCATCATTATCACTGGCAAACCAGTGCAGGGTCTACTGTGCTCTTCACAAGGAAATGACCTAGATGCCTGTAAGGTCCACTGCCCTATTGCTCAAACAGGGATAATAAGAATTCTAAAAAAAAAAACAAAACGTAGGTGTACAACAAGAAAGCACTTATTGATATATGTCATAAATCTGCATCCATCTCCTTACTTGCACTGGTCATCTTCTCATATTGTTCCTCTTGATCACCATCTTCTTAAGTTATCTGACAAGAATATATTTCCAGATCATATCTCCTCTCCATTCCTATCATTTCCTAAGTTAAAGTTTATTCATTCTTTCTTCATAAATTGTTTCTTTATTACATAAACACCAATAAGGCTACAGCTCGTATAAAAGGACTGCTGAATAAACATACAATCAAAATATTTCACAGCAGCAACCAATGGACCAACCAAGGAAGAAAGAAAGAAAGCACAATGTATAAAAAACACAGTTTTATTTGGTAAGCGCTTTCATAGTGATAAAACACTACTTCATCAGACCTATACCACACATAAAACACAGTTGTATTTATACTAATCCATCTTATTTCAACCACCATCCACTTCATTATTTTAATCATCCAATTTTATCTGTTTAACTATTAATCATCCAAGAACTGATGAAAAGAAAAATATATAATACTTAATTATTGCATAAAACACATACATAGCACATAAAATAGTTCTAAAAGCATACACATTGTATTTATTAAAAACCTGTTATTACTGTAGTAAATATTGTACCTGCATAACTACTTATAGAGGGTTCTACAGTAATAAAATGTTTTTAATAAATAGAATGCATATGCCAAATAAAACTATGTTTTTTATACATTGTACTTCCTTTTTTCCTTGGTTGTTCCATTGGATGCTGCTGTGGAATGATTCTTTATTATGCTTCTTGCACTTATAATAACTGCTTATTGAGGTTCTCCCGTTCGATTCTCGGCTGGAGCACCTTCTGTGTGGAGTCTGCATGTCCTCCCCGTGGTTGAGTGGCATTCGAAAGACATGCGTGAAAGGCCGTGCTTTTGTTGAAGGTTGGGCATCGGGCTGTCACCTCAGCACCAAAAAATTGACTGCCAATTATTAGCTGACCGGAGTTCCACTGTGGCGACCCCTAAGCAGGAATAGCCAAAAGAAAAATAACAATGTCACACTCAATTTACCTCTTGCTCTAAACAAAATCCTCATTACTGAGCTTGATCAGGGTCCTATGGTGGAAAGAAGTCATTTGTATCTCATTGTCTGCTCCCTTGTCTGTATCTTCCAACAGTCTTCTGCCTTTCACAACTTCCATCACCTTTTTACATATGGTTCATCACAGGGACAATATAACTCAAAAATTATTTCATTGTTCCATACTTCCCATATATGTTTCTTCTGTCTTACCATGATAAAAATATATTACCTTGTATTTCCTTTCATCAAACTTCAACTGCTGTTTGCCTACACTATATATGCCTCTATGTATACCTTCTCAGACTTTCACCCTGTCCATTATTACTCATAGGTTACCTTTTGATGTCATCTCTGATGATGTGAGGTATTGCCAGCTATGCCAGGAGATGTAGGACATTGGATGTGTAACACATGCCAGCATAGCTAGCTGGAATTTTGTAAAGAATTATATGCCATTTATATATCAAAACTAATTTGTGCAGATGCTTGCGCCGAAAAATGTAAAGCTGCTTGTGTTAAAAATGTACCAACAGTGGGTCCTGACTATATTGTAACTGATTAAATGTAGATGTTTTAACAGAGGATACCAGAAGAGAAAATGTTAAGCTCAGCCCCAGCTAACTTTGGATACATATCCTGAAAATAAATTACCTGTTTTAGGCCGTAAATATTGTATCTTGCAGTTTTGATTGCAGCCAGAGACTAAATGTCTGTACCAGAGAATGGTTTATTAGCTCCTGTAGGAAGAGTGGAAGTGTTTTATGGTTTTATAGCTTCCAGAGGCTATAATATAACTCAGCAAAGATCTGTGTGTGTATGGTAACACATATGTGCTAAATTCCAGTTCAGTTTCTAGCAATAGTGGTAGCATGGGAACCAGAGGTCAGATGACCAGATGTATGTGATGTCATTCTGTAATCTAGGACAAAATAATATTTAATACTAGGTGAGACTGTAGTCTCAGAGCACTCTGTTTTTGGTAACCTGAAAAAGAAGGATCTCTCACCTACTTCATTTTGCCTTGCTCTAGTAAGTAACCAGGGAATAATAATTCTTTAAATAAGTCAAGAAAATATAGTGAGATTAGTTAAGTATTGTTTTTCTGTAACTGTGTGAACCTGTCCACCTGTGTTATTTTTAATATCTCCTGTGATTGAAACTCTGGTGTTTATTTTAAATATATATTTAGTATGTTCATGTTTTTTATTACTTATTATTATTATTATTATTATTATTATTATTAAATATATTTAATCTTTGCATTGTGACTGATCCTTTACAGAGTATTTTAAACTTTGAGAGACTTATATCTATTTGGTGACAGTGGCCACTCCTTGAAGCCTTACTGCTTTGGCCAAAGATTATCATTTATAATGATATTAATTTAATTCAGTATAATTGGCTACCCTTGTAAAACCCTTAGAGTACCTGGCTTTGGGGTGTCTGGTGACAGTGTAACTGCCTTATAGTCTGAGAAGAAGGGGCATAACTAGTAAATCCATGTCAGACATTCCCAGATGTGGTGTGTGTGTGAAAATCAAATCTCAAAGTGTGTGTGTGTGTGTGTGTGTGTGTGTGTGTGTGTGTGTGTGTGTGTGTGTGTGTGTCAGCTACATGGAACAGGGACACAAAGCACTATTTTCACAGAGAGGGTTCTGGAGGACTTGCCTTAGACACTTGGCTGAGGACTCAACACTACAGCTGTGCCAGTGGGGAGTCATAGGATTATAGGATCATAGCAGGTCACTAGGCTAATGGCCCCAGGGCCCTTTCAAGCCTAGCCAAGTTCAACCATTTTTCCCAAGGGTGTCTGGTTCAAGCAGACACTAAAATCAGCACCTATTGGCCCTGTACAGGTGGAACCCCCAGGATGAATTTCCAGTTACCCACCCAGTTGTCCAAATTGCACTTAAATAGGGCCAATGAGGGGCTTTTTTAATATGAAAAGGAAGCTTGTTGACTCTCCAGCAAGTTCTGTTGATGTCACATACCAGATTAAGGTCCTTTAAGAGAGTGACCCATATGCCCATGTGCCAGAGTGTCTTACTGGGGATCTGGACAGAGGGGAAAACCCAGACCCCAGACTGAGTGTGTTCCCTGTGTGCTCTTAAGGCAAATTTTGCTTGAGGCAGACAGCTGCATCTGGAAATACTGGGTGTATCTATTTTTGTTCTAGGTGAACATCCCTCTCCAGTGCCAGTGGTGAGGATTCAGACTTCTTGATTACTGGTCAAGAGTGGGGACATCACATCATCATAGAGCAAGTTTATTCTATTCTCAATGACATGTGTGACATTTGACAAAAAAAAAATGCAGTTATGAGTGGTCCTCAAATGAGCTCTTTAATACACCACTGGAAACTGTTTTTTTCTCTGACACTGTTACTCGTTCTACAGCTAACAGCTGTTCAGGCTTCCAGCCATGTTCCCACATCAACATGGCTGTCATTTATCCTGTAGCATTTAGCATGCATACTAATCATCTGCATGGCATGGTGCAGAATACCTTGCAGACAGCTGGGTATATCACATTATCTAGGTGGTTAAGAATAGGAAACAAACTTAGTAGTTTGACAGTAAGGCTCAACTGTGTCTGCAGTTCACAAATGCACAAATAGCAACACACTTTCCACATCCTCACTTCCATATACTTTAAACCACCCAAAGAAGAACAAAGCAGAGTAGAAACATTGAACAGTAAAACATAAAAAAAAACTAAGTAGCCAACTAACTAAATATATAATGCTACGAAGAAGACCAGTCATTAATACAGTCATTTGATGCTTCCAGCCAGCTCAGAATAGGGCTAGATGAAAATCCACCTTATAAATCAAACATGATTCCCATAGTCTCCAAATTATCTGCTCCCACTTTAGCAGGATAGAGGTGTTATGTTCACCAAAATCTAAATTTAACTTTGTGCATTGAGCACTCATATTTTGTTGTCTATTAGTGCACCTTAATTTGAGGAAAGTAGATAACTGCTCTGAGATGCATTTTTTTCTGCAGTGACTCCTGTTTCCATTCCTACTACAGACACATAATCTAACATGTCAGTCAACATGAGTTCTGCAGCTCTAAACATAAATAGCTGTAATAATGTAAACACAAAGGTGGTTCTATTTCAGAAATCCACTCTGACCATGAAATAGAGCTAGAGTTATGGTGCAGACCATATCTGGTAAATCGTGTCACTTGAGGATCTCTTTGAGAATTTATTTCATACAGAGATTGGATGCTGACATAAAATACTTGGCTTGAAAGGACAAAGCAGCAGGGCTTGAGTTTGGTCTTTTCATCCACTAGAAAATCTCAGTGATTACTTCTTTCTAGTATGACAAATGAAAAACATTTCCCACTGTAAATAAAGTTGTTTTATTGCAGGCATGCATTGCACATAGTCCTCATGGACTCAGTTCATATTTGCTCATTGTATCACAATGGCATACAATAATTCTAGCTCTAAAGAATAATAAAGAAGCAGTATGTACTTCCACTGACCCCATTCCTGCACCCATGACACTATATATTCCTTTCTTCCTCCACAACAGTGATTTGAATGGGTCAGAACTGTCCTTCTTACTTCTTCAATATCAACAGAAACCATCACTCATCTTCTGTCTGTTGAATGCCACCTTCTCTAGTACTTCCTACCTCACCAACATTTGGGTCTAGGACTATTCACTGAAAGCACATTTCACTGAAAGTCAAATGTCTGTGCACAAATCACTGAAAGCTCAATTCACTGAAAAACACAATTCATTGAAACACATTTCACTGAAGGTTATATATGGCCTTTTCCCCACTATATACATAGATACATTGGGAGTGTGAGGGGCATAGCCCTCCCGCACATAGTTTGGATATATATTATGTTCAGAAAAGAGTAATTTATTGGAATTGCAAGTATCCATGTATATAGTTCAAACTATTTCAAATAGGTGAAGGGCGGTGCCCCCCACACACCCCCTTACTATCTATACTAACTCCACGGTCACACTACAGTGGGGAAAAGGCCATTTATTACTTTCAGTGAAATGTGTTTCAGTGAATTGTTTTCAGTGAATTGTGCTTTCAGTGAATTGTGCACAGTCAAATGTGTTTCAGTGAAATGTGCTTTCAGTGAATAGTCCTAGAGCCCATTTACCCACCTAAATTACCTCCCTTTCCACTCTCCCTTGCTCTTGATCTCCATTCCATTTACTCTTTTTTTTGTCCTACCTCCACTTACTGCAGAGTGCTCTCCTTCTCTCTTCTTTATGTCAAAAGTCCTGATATCAGCCCATCCCTCTTATAATGTTCTCAATTTGTTTCCTCACTGACTCATTGATTGCCCTGCTCAGCACCCCAAACACCTCCTCAGCTTCAACAACTCCTATGCTATTCATATCCTCACATACATTCCTGGTATAGAGGTCTTCCAGCAGGTAGCTATCCCATGCCTAATCCAGTCAGCCATTAAATCTCTTTCAACCTTCCTACTCCTGCTATATCCCTGCTCCTCCGCAGCTATTCCTCTTTTCAAAACTACAGTGGGCAGATCTAATAAATCTCCTGCATTTTTCATCAAACAGGTTCACCATATATGAATATGTCATGCATCCTCAACAAATGGTCCTTCCAGTACTACATCTCTGCATTAACTGTAAGCACTTAAATGATAACATCTGCATTAGATACCTTCTGTGTAATAAATGCATCTATGCAAAATACATCTGCCCTGCTCCTTGCAAAGCTCAGCACATTTCCAATTCCTTCTCCAGGTCTGTAGCATCTATCCATCCTAATGTTTCTTTACATAAGCTTTTCTCAGCATCTATTTATCTTTATTTAGTCTTCTTCCTTCTTACAGCTCTTTGCATCCCTCTTTTTCCAGGCTTTATCTACTGCATAACTAACATCTTGAAGGAACCACACCATTCAGCCTGACAGCTGCTGACATGATCTTTATCAACAGGTCATCCTATAAATACTCAGACTATGTCTTCAACCTCCAATTATACAGTGTGGTAATGTGCAATTTGAATGTGTCTAGCAGGACTGCAATGCATTTTATACTTGAGCAACAAAGATGGCATGGTCTGTGAGTCATTTTGCTGAATATCTGGTAAGATTATATTAAATATGCATGTTTTGACTTTAACTAGGCTTTGTGAAGCCTGGAAAAAAATATTAGAGATTGATACAGCGTATGTCAAGAGGAAAAAGAAGAAAATAACTATCCAGTAGACCCATACTTTTACACTATCTAGTAAAATACCTTCCAGGAACTGACTGTGTCCTACTCTATTGACCATCTTGTTGATAGCACAAGTCCTGGTCCCAAAGTACATTTTGACAATCCCTGGATCTCTTTTTTAAACAGGCTTGGATCATAATACGCACTTGCTACAAGATTCTCTGTGAGGACCAGTAGTCTGCAATCATAACTTATCCTTCAGTGCATCAAATGTCTTCATATTTGCTGTGACAGGTGAGTCCTTAAAAGCAGAATGGTTAAAAAGTGCTAATAATAACCTTCATTGTAGCCCATTTTGGTTAATATTTTATGTTCCTTGTCTGTCTAAACCATTGCCTGTAGACAAACCAAGGATAACAATTCCTGGCATAAGTTAAAATCTTGTTTTTCTTGACCAGGTGAGGCAAACCACTAAATTTTAAAAAGAACCAAAATTATTCCTTTTTAAGTCCTGTGTAAATAACAGAGGAAGAAAGGAGACAAGCCCAAAAAGGCATATACAGAGCATTGTTCCCCAATGATAAGTCACTCTTGTAGGATAAGAAGACAAAAAAACAGACAAATAGGGTTGTAGTATAGATATAAACTGTCACTAGGATGAAGGGGGCATTTTGCCTATGGTTCAGAGTAGATTTACTGGAGATGCTATTTGTCTAAAACAAACAAAATAAGTCTACACATGAAGAGCAACATGCAAATTTGTTATTTTTGTGCATTCAGTAGCTTTCTGAAATAAATATATTTCGGTTTGTTTACTACATTGTAATGTCAGAGCAACAACTTAATGTGTTAATACAAAAGTGTACTGTTATGTTTCTCTGTCATATTCTGCTTGAACAAAAGACAGTAATAATAACACTGTTTTCTGCAAGAAAAAATATAAGGAAGAGACTCTGGGATTCAGATAGATTCCCTTTGCCAACACTACTTGCCTACTGTAGGCTGGTTAGTTAGTATGATGGTGAGAAATTTCATTTGGGAGATTAGGTAAAACAGCACAAAAAATATCTCATTAGTAACTAACTAATTACCATGTCTCCGAGTCAAACAGTGCACTGTTAGACCTCACCACACTTATTGTTGTTCCTACAAGACCATGTATTGTGCTAGGATAGATCCCTCATTGTGTTGTGTGTGTGCGCGCACACACACACACACACACACACACACACACACACACACACACACACACACAAACACGCACACACACAAACACATGCACAGGGACAGCAATACCTACCTATAGTCACTGTACAATCCATGATCAATAGAATATGCAGCATTTCCAATATAGGATCATATGAAGTTATTAGGCTAATGGCTGTAGGGCCCTTACAACCCTGGCCAAGTTCTTACTTATTTCCATGATCAGCACCTATTTCCCCATGAAAGAGGGACACAGGTGGAACCATCAGGGAATTTACGGTCACCCATCCAGTCGTCCAGATCACATTTGAAAATGGCCAAAGGGTTGCTTGACATGAAGTGGGAGTCTGTTCCAAAGGTATGGTAACCTCTGTGAGGCAAATCTGTCCCTCCATCAAGTTTTGTTAATGGCAAATACCAGGTTAAGGTCTTTAGAGCGAGTAACCTGTATACCATTTGCCTTATGTATAGAAAGACCATTTTTCATATGGGTGACTAAGGGAACACCGTATTTTTGATAGCACTGAGTTTTTCTTTCCAGTGAGAAAATTCTAAGAGAAAATTAATTTGGAGGAATGAGTCTTTGAAATTCACTGCCACATTATTCTTTTGATTATGCCATTTCTATTTTTATTTTAATCCCTGTGGATGATTTTGTATGTTGTATAACTGCCGGAGCTTTTCTCCCCGGGCCTCTACTGAAAATGGAAATATATCCAGTTAGACTAGCCCGGTTAACAAATGTAAAATAAATAAAAATAAAATAAAATAAATTTCTCAAGAAGATATGGATGCAGATTTGCCACCAAGACTGACCATGATATAGCTACTGTCAGAGTAAAACCATAGAGGGAGAGAGGTTGATAAATCACTCAGGCTTATTGCAATGTGAAAAACTTTCATGTTCAGGCTAACATGTAATGATAACCCTTTCAGAATCCCAGGAGAGTGCTATCCACATTTTGATCAATGGACAGTAAAAGTAGCAATGCATCATAAGAACATATTAAAAGACACTGTATGCGGCAACATTTTTAAAAGGTAAAATGTGAACTTTTACTTCTTATGTTACCATTTAAAAAATCAAGTCATAGCACTTTAAAATGATTGTGTATGCCAACATTTGACACTGTACTGTTATATTAAAGAGTGAACACACATTCCCAGAGATTCGGAAAGAACACCCACATCTCCTGCTAATGGCTGCCATAAAAAGGCCCTCCTTCTAGAATGCTGTATTTTGTGATTCAGACACACATTAGCAGAAATGACAAAAGACTGTATTATTGACTAATAAGCATGCCTCTGCATTACCAGCATCAGAAGTGCAGATCAGGACTTTCCTGCAGTAGTTAACAGTGGTGACAGTTACATAGTTTTATCACAGGCTTCCTTATTCACTCTCCCACACACAATATGCACATTCACAAATGCACATGCACTACATAGCTTGCACCTCTCATTAAACTGTGAGAAGGCCCGACATGTTTAATTTTTTCTGCCCCTATAAATTATGAATGATTTCAGTTAATGGTCATGCAAAAGCTGTTAGACTAGTGACTTTCCAAGTCTGTAGAAGGCCTAATGAAAATATGTTCCTGATTTTGCCTCATCTGTGTCTTGATGTCTTGTACTATAAGATTGAGAAGTATGCCTAATGTTCCCTGTCCATCTCTCTTGTACGTCATGAACTGTTGCAGGCAATGAATAATGATTGAAATCCTCAATATATGTTAAAAAAAAAGAAACCATTATGAAACTTACTATGGCAAGAGATCACTGCTTGAATTCCCATCCCCTTCAGTGTAGCCGACCTTTTTTGTGTTTTATTTTTTTTTCATGCTAACAAGAAGGGCTTCATCAGAATAAAATGAAATAAATGTTATGCTTTAAACAACTTCATATGCTAATCATGTGATCAAGAAAGTCATGTGATAAACCATGGATAAGAAACAAGTATAGAACACTGTTTAAAAGCCTAAATATATATGTGTGTGTGTGTGTGTGTGTGTGTGTGTGTGTGTGTGTGTGTGTGTGTGTGTGTATATATATATATATATATATATATATATTTTATATATATATATATATATATATATATATATCTAAAGTATTCAAACCATATAATGTATAAGTATTATACAGCAATTGAAAAGCAAAAACAAATTAGCTGCCTTCATATTTAAAACATTGTTTGAAGAAATGATGTTATTCAGAACTCAAAAACATGTTGCATTCAGTTTTATTTGCTAGACTAATTCTCTATAATGCAGCTATTTTCCCAGCATCAATCTCTAGGATGTATTTAAACTTTTTCCAAATAAAATATAAACATTTACGGAAAATTTTTACAAAGGATAGAATTCTTACAAAGCATATTTTGACACTGTACTACTTATAAGTTTACTGAACTACTTATAAGTTTACTACAAATGAATACTCACAAAAGTATCTGCTTCATCTCCCTCTATATTCCCCCAGGTAACAATGCTATCACCCTTGAAGAAATCCTCCAGTGGATCTCAACTAATATTAACCTAGAGACCTATATTTTAGGGGATGTCAATATCGATTGGAACAAAGTTAATAACCCAAATTCAGCAATAACCGTCAATCTTTACAACTTTACTCAATTAACCAATTCTATTACCAGACCCAACAAGAGCAATCCTCCAGGATCCACACTTGACTGGATCTTAGCTACCCACCCTAATAATATCTTGGACTCTGGAATCCTTCCCGACTCTTTCAGTGACCACCTGCCAGCCTTCATCCACCGAGCAACACAGTCTTCCCCCCTCCAGCATCAATACCTACATACACAAAACCTTACTCACTTTAATCCTGTTACCTTCTCTAATACCCTCAAACAAACTAACTGGAATAATCTAAAGTCTTTACCACTTGATAGTGCCGTTGAAACTTTTAACTCTACCTTCCTAAATATACTTAACACCCAAGCACCTCCGCGAACCATAAGAATCAAATCTAAATTCACACCATGGTTAACTAGAGAAACCAAAAAACTCATGCGACAGAGAGACAAATGCTGGAAACTATCTCAGCATAATAAACATCCTGAGACCCTACTTCAATATAAACAACTTTGCAACCTTACTAAAAGACTTATATACAAAGACAAACAATCCTACTACATGACTCTCCAAGCCAACCATTCTAATAACCCCAAACAATTTTGGAAGTCCATTAATTCTCTTCTCAACCCAGGCACCAAAAATAATCCTTGCCCTGATACTACCAAATCCAACACAGAAATTGCTACTCTGTTCAACTCCTTCTTTATTAATTCTATAGCTGAACTAAATACGTCCTTCCCTACTAACCAACTCTGTTCAACTCCTTCTTTATTAATTCTATAGCTGAACTAAATACGTCCTTCCCTACTAACCCATCCTCACAGTTCTGTCACTCTACCCCAGCCTCTAAACCCAACCCTCCCACCACTTTTCAACTCAAACCAGTCTCTACCTCATATATAAAACAACTTCTCAGCAAACTGAAACCTTGCTCAAATGCCCCAGATAATATTCCATCTAAATTCTTACAAATTGCTGCAGATGGAATCGCTCTCGCCATTAGCATCCTAATCAATCGATCCATACAGGAATCATATGTCCCTAAGCTGTGGCGTACTGCCTTTCTACACCCCTTCATAAGGGTGGTATAAACAATAATACCTCAAACTTTAGTCCCATAGCCATCCTCTCCCCATTATGGAAAATACTGGAAAAATGCGTTCATGTTCAACTAATGCTTTTCCTTACTAAAACCACCTCCTCTCTCACACTCAACATGGTTTCCGTCCTGGCCATAGCACTATAACTGCTCTACTTTCATTCCTTGATATAGTCAATCATGCTCGTGACTCTGGCAAAATAGTTTCAACAGTCCTACTTGATCTCTCTAAGGCTTTTGACACTGTCTCCCATACTCATCTCCTTAGTCACCTCTCTAACCTTAACCTCTCTGACAATACATTATCCTGGTTCTCAAGTTACCTTTCCAACAGATCCCAAGCTGTAAAATGGAGAAAAGGCACCTCTAACTTCCTTCCTACCGACACTGGAGTTCCCCAAGGTTCCATTCTTGGCCCCATGCTTTTCAATATCTTCATCAATGACTTCCACTCTGCTATCCCAAATACTGATATCGCATAACACGCCGACGACACCACCTTAATCTGCTGTGCCACCAATCTCCCTGAACTTCTAGCACACACACAAAATGCCTTCTCTGCCACTGAGAACTGGATGCTCCATAATCACTTATCTCTAAATGCTAACAAATCTAAAATACTACTCTTCCCCACTACAAAATCCTTCCCTCTTGACAAAACGACCTTCAAAATTAGAAGCCTTAAAAATTCTACCATAGAAATTGTCCCCATGCCAAACTTCTTGGGGTCACTATCGATGAAAACCTAAAATTTGACATCCGGAAATGTTTAATTTCTCCCAGTTAATGGTCATGCAAAAAGCTGTTAGACTAGTGACTTTCCAAGTCTGTAGAAGGCCTAATGAAAATATGTTCCTGATTTTGCCTCATCTGTGTCTTGATGTCTTGTAC
Source organism: Protopterus annectens (assembly GCF_019279795.1). NCBI lineage: Eukaryota > Metazoa > Chordata > Ceratodontiformes > Protopteridae > Protopterus > Protopterus annectens. The sequence continues at coordinate 812,000,186 of NC_056729.1, forward strand.
TATAAGATTGAGAAGTATGCCTAATGTTCCCTGTCCATCTCTCTTGTACGTCATGAACTGTTGCAGGCAATAATAATGATTGAAATCCTCAATATATGTTAAAAAAAAAAGAAACCATTATGAAACTTACTATGGCAAGAGATCACTGCTTGAATTCCCATCCCCTTCAGTGTAGCCGACCTTTTTGTGTTTTATTTTTTTCATGCTAACAAGAAGGGCTTCATCAGAATAAAATGAAATAAATGTTATGCTTTAAACAACTTCATATGCTAATCATGTGATCAAGAAAGTCATGTGATAAACCATGGATAAGAAACAAGTATAGAACACTGTTTAAAAGCCTAAATATATATGTGTGTGTGTGTGTGTGTGTGTGTGTGTGTGTGTGTGTGTGTGTGTGTGTATACATATATATATATATATATATATATATATATATATATATATATATATATATATATATCTAAAGTATTCAAACCATATAATGTATAAGTATTATACAGCAATTGAAAAGCAAAAACAAATTAGCTGCCTTCATATTTAAAACATTGTTTGAAGAAATGATGTTATTCAGAACTCAAAAACATGTTGCATTCAGTTTTATTTGCTAGACTAATTCTCTATAATGCAGCTATTTTCCCAGCATCAATCTCTAGGATGTATTTAAACTTTTTCCAAATAAAATATAAACATTTACGGAAAATTTTTACAAAGGATAGAATTCTTACAAAGCATATTTTGATGTCCTTTATGAAAATGGTATATACATACTCATAAATCCTCTTAAATAAACTCATCTCTGTCTTCCTTAAGTAAAATGCTTCACACAAAAGGTATTTAACCACATACCCTATACTATTACTCCTACAATTAAAATGTCCAGAGTATGATATGGATATATTGCATCCTGGAATAGTAATATAACGTCCTTTGTGAATGTAATGACAGCCTTTGCAATTTCCAATGTGACAAAGGAAGTACTGCTAGCACAGCTAGCTGGAATTTTGTAAATAATTTTATGTCATTTGGGAATATCAACATGATTCAGATAACATGTTTGTGTTCCAAATGTATTAGAACTGTATGTCATATAGGATGGTTTGTACAGACATGTGTGCTGAAGAGGTATTTACAAAGTGCCGTTTGAAATGTATCCACAGTGGACCCTACTGAAATAGAATAGAACAGTTTACCTACCTGTGAACCTACATACATACAGTATTGTAAGTCTTTAAATGTATATATAATAACAGTGGAAACTGGAACACAAGAGATTAACTTCAAAAAATAGCTGAAATTGAATTACTTTATGACAGCAAGAGACAGGATGTCCATACTAGGGAGGTCTCTGTGTTGTCTTGAAGGAGAAATAATAAATAGGCTTGAGATGGGGAAGTGTTTTATTGTTTTGTGAGTTCTGACAGGTGCACAAATCTGAGAAAAAACCCTTGGCTATGTATGTTCACAGGTAGATGCTAAATATTACTAGCTTTCAACAGCTGGGATAGTCAGATGATAAGAAATGATGTCATTCTGCAAGCTATCCCAGCAACAATGTTTGAGATATTAATTTAAGAGCTGCCTGAGAGAGAGACTCAGCATTCTGTATTCTGTCTTTGACCTGACAACATCAGCTAGAGGATCTATTCACCACATCTGCCTTGCTGCTCTAATTAAGCAAGTGTACTAGGTTATAGTAATCATCTTAGATATAGTCAGGAATATAGCAAAGTGTAGCTTAGATATATTTCTTTATTTATTTGAGACTGTCCTACAATGTTGTTTTGAACATTTCCTGTGATTTTGATCTCTGCTGTAACTGTAAATATATATTGAGTATTTTCTTGCTCTTTTAATATTCATTAGTAAATATGTTTACACATTTCCTTGTGGTTGGTCTGCCTAGACATATTTAAGCTATGAGAGTACTTGCATATTTATCTGGTGACATTGTGTAGGCCACTCTGAATAGTCTTGCTCTTGGTCAAAGTACCATTTGCACTAACAGTAACATTACACAGTAAGATTGGACACCCTTTGTTAAGGGCCTTAAAGTAGCAGATAAGGAATTACTAGTGGCAGGGGAAACTACTTTATAGTCTGGGCAGAAGGGGGCATAGCTAGTAAACCTTTGCCAGCCTTTCACAGGTGTGTGTGTGTGTGTGTGTGTGTGTGTGTGTGTGTGTGTGTGTGTGTGTGTGTGTGTGTGTGTGTTTTGTGTGTAAATCAAACCTCAAGGAGTGTCTGTCAGCTACTTGGGCAGGGACAAGAAGCAATGGTTGGACAGAGAGGGTGCTGGATGTCTTGACTTGGCCACTCAGCTGAGATCTCATCTATAGCTTTGCCAGAGGGGAGTCTTATTGGGGATCTGGATAAAGAGGGAGAAACCAGCCCTGGATTGGTTGTGGTCTCTGTGTGCTCTTAAGGGAAATTGTACTTGATGCAGAGAGCTGCGTCTAGAAATACTGTGCGTGTAACTTGTCATCTTCCCAACTTATGTCCTCCACTGGTGCTAGTGGTAAGGATTGAGGCTCTTTGATTATTGGTCTAGTGGTGGGGCATCACATCCAGATTTACATATTTTTAAGCAAGGTTTCCTTTACAGCACCCTATTTACATACTTGTTTTTAAACAAAATAATTGATTCACTTCTTAGTTTTTAAGTCAGCTCTTCAATGCAAACTTCAGTTTTCCAATTTTTATTTAAAATATGTCAAATTTCCATATAATTTTGATTGTATACTAAACATCATAGCCCTTTTTGAAATGTGAGTTATTATTAGAGTTAATACTTTACTGTGCTTGGCTGTTAACATCTTGCAACCTTAAAACTGGAGGAAATTTTGAATATCGATTTTTTCAAGTTCCTAGTTAAATGTAAAAACTAAAAAGTTGTGACAGGTAATATCTATGCTTTATCATTTTTGCAAATATTCAACTTCCTTAAGGAACATTTCATCATCAGAAATAATTCTAGACAAATGAATAATCTGTACCTTGACTAAATTATTTTTTTACCAAATAAGGTTGCACTTTTTAAATGTAGATAATTCTAGAAAGAATGTTTATATCTGGCAGATGTGATTTTTTTTTTATTCATAAATTTGCATAAAGCTATATCTAAATAATTAACACTATCCTTAGCATAACGAAATGTAAATCTTAAGAATTTACTGCTGCTGTTTCAATTATTGAAAAAATTACAGGTATCTAACATATATTTTGTGAAATTTCATATGTGCAATATTAAAAACCAAATTGTGTTCCCATGTACATAATATAAAATTTGGAAAATTGGGGTGCAGGTAGCACCTATTATAACACCATTTATTAATTTAAAAATATGACATTCAGAAGAACAAATACAATTCAATACAATTTCCATTCAAATAGCCAACATGTTAACTGCTCCAGTAAAAAAAAAAAAAATATATATATATATATATATATATATATATATACTATATATATATATATATATATATATATATATATATATATATATCCAACAATTATAAAGACTCCAAAGTTTTTCTACCCTTTATTTAGGGTCTTACATCTGGTCTTAGATCTGGATGACCTGAACATCCCCTTTCTCTGCAAGTCCATCATCTTAAACAAAACTAAAAAGTAACCTAAATATTAAAAAAAAAAAAAAAAAAAAACATAAATAAAATCAGTGGTGGGATTGATTTAAACCCAACATCTCCCAAATCTAAGTAAACTTCATCTGTATGGTATACAAAGCAATCAACTATCTTCATTAGCCTAGATGACTAAATGGGTAGCTGTATATTTACTGCGGGATTGCCTGGTATGGTGCTCCTAAAGTAAGGAGGTGTGGCATAAGGGAGGGTACAGGGAAAGGATGAATAGCCATAAGACTTAGTGGCCTTGGAATATCTATGAAATAAAATGTATGACATATATATCTGATCATCTTATAAAAAAAGAAGACACCAAAAGTGACTGCATTTATAAGGGAGAATAATAAAAAAGAAAAGTGTATTAGATGTGTTAGTGCTTTATTGGTGCTGTAGAACGCTACTGTGAGGTCAATAACTTTAAAGCTGCTATGACATTTTGAGCACACTTTAAAGCAGTGCCTGCCAGGAAATTTTCTAATGTAGTGGATGTCAAGGCATACAGGTTGCTTCATAGTTTTCCTGCACTGATGAATTTCAATTAAATTTTGTCTTATGAGGCTTCTAAATATTTTTTAAATTTATTTACGGCTCAGCCCATTGATGATTTTACAAAAGATACCAATGGTCGGGTGAAAGTATGTGTATGTGCTGCAGAGTAATGTAGTTTGGTAGAGAATTATTTATGCATGTTTGTATATATAAATATAACTATGCTGGTCTGTCTATCTATCTATCTATCTATCTATCTATCTATCTATCTATCTATCTATCTATCTATCCATCTGTCTGTCAAATTATTTTTCTTTTCAGTACACATCAGTAGCACTCTCACAAACACATAAATTAGTATAGACAAAGTAACATACAATTTCTATTGACAATGAATAAAACATACTAATCTCAACCCTAACTAAATGATAATTGAAGAACTTTGCTACAGTGTTTAAGCAAAGACAGATATATTCTAAGGTTGGGTAAGTGATTAATAATATATAATCTAAAAAAAGTTCAGCAGTACGGTGTGCATGCTGTACTTTTAATACACATTAAAGATAATAAATTTGGTATATTTCAACAATAAACTTGGTATTCTTCATGGTAGATGCAAGTAAAATATAAATATATGGAGTATGTTTTGTGACAGTTAAGATACAGGATTCATATGAAAGTAACAGAGAGTAGTTATAGATTTCTGAAATGTGGCCTTCCATCGGTTAGTTGAAGCCAACACAGGCATATCAAACCCTTCGCATTGGCAATGCAGTTTGAGAACCCAAGTCGCTGAAAGAACTATTGTGTGAATATGCTGAATCTTTTGGTGTGCAGAGGACAGAATAGTGATGTCAACATGTGATACAAAAGGAACACTATGCATAACATTGCAGAAATGCATCCCTTACCTGCAATGAGCAATGCTAGGAAATGTAAAAGGAGTAGGGTGGGCATTCATTACTGTCCTGGGCAAAACACCAGACAAGATTATGTTGCTATGTTTGTGCCATGTGAGAAGGGTGACACTTTGTAGTTCAGGGACAAAAGTATGTACACGTGGCTCATGGCATACAAGAACATGATGTTCTTACTGCTGTTTCCACCATTCCAGGCTTTTTCACATAGATGACTCTCCCCAAACGTTGTGGTGTTTATGAGTCTGTGCTTAGATCAGCATGCTTTCAATAACAACAGCTTGTAGTGAGGAGACAGAAGGTAAATGAATATAAGAGAAGGGCCACAATAATAAATTTGACAACGAGATAGGAAAGAGGAGAGAAAACCAGAAAGAGACATGCAGAGAGAGAGAGAGAGAGAGAGAGAGAGAGCGACAGGGAGACAGAAAAAGAGGAATGGGAGTTTGAATAATCAAGAAATGGTTTGCACATTCAGCAGAAAGCTAGACACATAAAAAGTGATGGAATGCTTGAAATTCTTATGTTATGTTAGGTAGCCATGAGTGATAGCTAACTGGTAAACTAAGGCTAAATGTCCAGTAGGTAGAGCTGATTGGAGGAACTTTTTGCATGCTATATAGAAGTTTGATTACTTTTATATAAATGTAAATGTGCCTATGCCACAAGTGCTAATTCAATAAAAGTGTTTAAAAATAAAAAAGAAGTTTATTCCATCATCTTGTATGCAGAAAGATACACTGACTTACACTAAACATGTGCCTAAGGATTGAAGTGGTGTTGAAGGGGATATCAGGTCAGCATCCTAGATACTTCTTTGCATTTATTAGGAGCATTATAGCTAAAGTCATTTGCATTTATGGGAGTGTAATAGCCTGAGTGCTTAGTATTTAAGGGAGTATATTAACCTGAGTGCTTGACATTTTTAGAATTATAATAGACTCAGTACTTGTGATTTATGGATGTAGACTAGACTGAGTGCTTTGCATATATTGGGAATATAACAGCATGAGTGCTTGGCAATTATGGTGGTATGAGTGTCACCTGAGTGACTGGCATTTTTTAGTTTGACAGTCATTATTACTTGGCTGAGCATCACCTGATTTAAGCAATCATAGGAGGTAAGCTAAAAAAAGTGACCTGGACCTGAAATGTATATGGTCTTGTGTATGGGGTTTGCAAAAAGAATAGTTAGGATGCAGGAAAACTACATTAGGCTCTGCAATAAAGTGAATCTAATAACTCTATGGCTGTTCTGATTTAGTTATCATAAAACACTTGGCCCTGAACAGCATTCCAAATCTCTATTTGTTTTTCTTTTTGTTTGTGTGTAGTAAAGGACTTGGTATAGAGGTAAAACATAAGTTTCTTGCCCAAGGAAGCTTTGCAGAATTCAGCAACCAGATGAATGAATGATCCATGGAATAAATAATCAAGCACTGAGTAAGTGGAGAGGGTACTATTGTATACCAAAAGTTCACGCCAACCTGTTTTGAAGATGCCTGTGCACAGATGTATATCAAACAGCTAAACTTAGAGGATGCCTGTGCACAGATGTATATCAAACAGCTAAACTTAAATACAGCTAAATCCATGCTGAAGCACTGAATGTATGACAAACAAAGGATAGTCTCAGAAGAGCAGTGCTACGTCACTAACATGCGAGAGTAATCTGCCATTCCAAATTTTTCTCTATATGTCATCTCCTAAGGCAAGAAAGAGAAGCAAAGGGCAGTGAAAATCACAGTGCAGGCCTGCAGGGGGAGAGAAGTGGTCTTATCCCATCTGACAGCTTGACAGCTGACTACAAGGCAAGAGCTAACTTAACCATTGGATTGCTGGTTGCCCAATGATGAAAGGCTGCTTAGAAGAAGTTGGTGGTGGGTAGTATCATAAACATCTGAGAAGTCAATGAATAAAATACCAACAACATTTCCATTAAGTTCTTGACTTTTCTATACACTTTTGCCATGCAAATATAATTGAGTGCTATGACTGTAAGGGAATCCACATTTAGAAACAGACAGCACAATGTGAATATTGATATAGTAATAAAGATGGGCATGTGCATACGTCTGCAATGTTTTAGAAATATGATACAGCCAAGCAATTGCCAGTAGTAACTTGATTGCAGTCCTCAATTTCCTGAGCTTAGGAACATGTCTTTCAGGTACACAGTAAACTGCATGAAGCTGTTTTCTCAACAGCCATCTGGATCTTCAGCTATAGCGGATTTAGTTCATCCCCTTGCAAATGATGTGTGCACTTGGCAATGAACAGGCTCTCCTACGAATTCTTCCTTCAGCTCATGACTTCATGCTTCCACACACTATTGAATGAGCCTAGTATCACATCTTTTCTAGTTCAAGAAGTATGTTTCCGTATACCAATGTACAGGTCTTGCTATGCCTACTTCCTTCTGCATGTGAGTGCATGCTCTTATACACTAGGTCACAGGCCATGTTATTCCTTTCTTGCTCAGCATGTAACTGCATGCTTTCACACATGAATTCACAAGCCCTACTATATCTTCTTCCCCATGCATATGCATGCTTGAATGTTTCTACATACCAATGCACAGGCCCTGCCATTCCTTCTTCCTAGTCTATGTTTATGCATGCTTTCACACGTCAATGTAGAGATCTTGTTATGGCTTTTCTTCCACTGTGCGCAAGCATGTTTCTACGTATCAATGCACAGACCATGCTATAACTTCTTCCTCTACTATGTGAGAGCAATTATTCCAAACATCAGTGCAAAGATGCAACTATAGCTTAATCCTGCAGGGTGTGGATCCGAACTTTCAGACAGTAATGCATAGGTCCTGTTATAACTTCTTCCTCCAGCATATGCATATAATTTTCCTCAAACCAATACACATTCCCTGCTACGTGTTCATTCTTTCAGATACTAATGCACAAGCCCTAGTGTCCCTAATTCCTCCAACACGTTTACTTGGTTCCACACACCAGTGCAAATGTCTCTCTATGCCATTGTCCTTCAGATGTGCATGAATACTTCCACATGCCAATGCAAATGCCCAGCTATGTCATCTTCTTCCAGCATGTTTGTGCATTTCCCCAAACAACAATGCACAAGTCCTGTTACATTTTATTCTTCCATCATGTGTTTGCATTTTTTTCATGTACCATTGCACAGGTCCCTCTATGTCACTTCCCACCAGGATGTGCAAGCATGTACCACACATCAGACCCTACTATGCTGCCTTCCTCCAGCATTTATATGCATGCTTCCACATAAACTGCTCCTTCAAAGTTACTCTGCCATCCAATTGGAAGAGCCAAGTTCACATGGCAGACTGAGTGAAAGTTGTGGTCTATTTTTTCTCAGCAGTTAGCCTTGCAGAAGACTGGAACACCTTCCTTCCTTTCTGATAGGAAATGAGCAAAGGTCACTCACTCCCACCCTCCCAAGTCATCTGGGTCTTAACCAAGCATTATCCGATTACGAGAAGGAACCAACTTAAAAGAGGAAAGGGACTGGTTAATTCTGATATATTAGGTGTAACAATTTTCTTCAAATGCTTTGCAAACATATTTTGGATTTTTTCTGTTATAGCTTTTACTGGTAGTAAAGTATTGTCTCTTACTATTTGTCAGTATGTCCTTCACATGATTCCTGGCCTACTCCAAGTAATTAAAAGAAAAGTAGCTCAATCTTATGGTAGTTTTGCCGCATCATGTCACTCTAAACACATGCACTGTAATCTCTGGTTTGGTCATGGAAAGGCACATGTTTAACACAATAATGTCTTACTCAAGCTAGATTGTAGAGGACCGACAGAAATGTGTTTATGAAATATATAGCTGCATAGTAAAAGAAGGTTTAAGCAGGGCATTCCAGTCCAGACTACTGAGTATTGGACTTTAAGTGAGGTTTCTGATGAAGATGCAGTAAAGTGCTTTGGTAATCTTGTCCAGAAACCAGAAGCAACATAGGCAGATGGTTACTGATGGTATCTGCCATACTGCCATCTGCTGCAGAGACAAAAATCCTTTCAAATATAATATCTCTGCTAGAGATTTTACCTGTGCTGTTAAACAATGACATGTGCCATACTAATTAAAAAGGCTTACAGAGCAATGCAAAATGGGTCTTAAAAGAGCTTCCAGTCACTGTTGAAATGTCCCATGATTACCAATTTATTTATTTTAACATTTGGTATAAACTATGGAAGGAGTGGCAGATTATGGTACATTGGACCCTGGTATGATTTCAAACCATGACCTCCTACACATTTTAGACTATGCATAAATGCATGTGTTCTTTTTATTTACCTTCTTGTTTTAAAATGTGTATTTATAACTAATATTAGCAAAATTACCAATTTCAGAGCATTTCAATCATAAAAGACTATTCAAACTGCAATCCATCAAGGTCTGTACCCATGAATTACAGCCACTTGACTGTATACATCTCAAGTGTCTGATTGTGAAAAAATAAAAGCCACAGTAAAGTAGTCCAGCTTATTTAACATTGGTACACAACAGTCCTGACTCATACAAAGTAGCATAAATGACTGTTCAAATTTAACAAACAAAGCAGAAAGTTATTTTAGCCCCATCAACACCAGAAGCTAAAGCCATTTTGGATATAAGATATATCTCAGGCAACTGATTATTATAAAAAAAAAATAATGGAAAGGGCAATGTATTTCAACTTTGTTTCCTAGAAAGACTTGTGTATTTAGTTGCTCTGGTGCTTGGAACAACTCCGTACTTATCAAGTTTGGAATTAACCAATGATGACATCTCTTTATTACAAAAATGGGCTTCAGTTTATTCCATCTAACAGTGATATAGTGGTTGAAGCACTGACAGACTTAAAAGTGTTTGTGAGAAATCTTAGTTTAAAACTTATATTTAAGAATTCAGAGCCATATGCCTCCCAGGTATGTAAGAAATCTAGTATATTTATACTGGTTAATTGTCCAATAATGACTGCTTTTAGCAATATATGTGAATATGAAATATGTGAATTATTTGCCCAGAGAGAGAAAACTAAATATTATAACCTGACACTCAAAGAGCACAAAACCCTGTTAAGATCATAGAATAATAGAGATATTGTAGTTAACCAAGTGGATAAGGGTTGTGCCATATTGATTTTAGATAAAGACTACATTACATACATATTTGTGTTTTTGAACTATGAAACTATATTTAATGAAATTAATAATATGGATATAGTGAAATGTATAAGTAAGGTTAATATGTGTATCGATGAGCTACAACTGACAGGCAATATTTCTATTGATTTATTCAATTATTTTAATTTCCCCTGTCCAGTAACACCAGTGCTTTATCAATTACAAAAAATAAGCAAAAATTTGGAGCATCCACCTATGAAACTGATAGTATCTGGAGGTAGTTCGGTGATCAAACCCATCTCCATATACCTACAATTTACTCTTGATAAGTTTCTATTGAATGTTAAAAGTTACATAAAAGACACTGGTGACTTTTTATCATAATTGTATGAATGGTATAAATGTAAGAAGGGAACTAGTTTTGTTTTTGTAACATTAAACATTAAGTCTCTGTTCACAGTAATCCGCAATGAGTATGGGATAGAAGCCATCCATAATTTTATATGTGAGAGAAATTAATACAATTTGTGAGTTGATGGAGGTAGTATTAACTTACAATGTATTTATATTCGAGGATTCTGTTTTCCATCAAAAGGCAGGGGTGGCTATGGGTACTTCCATAGTCAACACCTATGTCAACATTACTATAGGTTATTGGGAAGAAAAGTTCATTTAAAATGTTCACCAATGTTCAAACATAATGTGTTATTTTATAAGTGGTTCATAGACAATGTTTTTTTTTTTTTTGATTTGGGAAGGTGAATACTCTTATCTGCCATTATTTGTTAAATATTTGAATGTTACGGCTAGTTTTTTGAAGTTTACATTAGAGTATAGAGGAATGAGATTAACTTTCTAGATATTAAGTTAGAGACTGTTAATAGCAATATTACTACCTCAATTTTTTAGGAAAGAAGTCCAGGCAAATAGGTACACACATAGAGGAAACATGTACGCTCTTCTCCCGTTTAAAGGTTTAGTGAAGAGTCAACTGTTAAGAATGAGTCGACTCAATACTAATGAAATGAAATGTGTTGATCAGATGGATGGCATGATAAATGAGTTTAAGGAGAGGGCATAGGATAATATATTGGTTGATCACTTGAAATATGAGATTATAAATGAAAGACAAGATAGGGCTGCATTGTATTTTGCAGAGAAGAATACTGGTGTACAAAGTATTAATAATCATCGACGTGACCATCTACGTTATGTTACTAGATATAGTAGAAAGACTAATGGTGCGAAAGGAATTATATCAAGAAATGGGGGCATACTGGGATCAATGCCAAAAATTAACTTATAGGGGACAAGCCTAATTTTGCTTATAAGAATTGCTCTGTCTTGAAACAGCGTCTTTATTATAAAGACATGAGATATAGTGGTCCCAAACAAACTTTAAAGTTAGGTACTTTTGCTTGTCATAACTGTGTATGTTGTAAAGATATCTTGAAAAATGATGAATTTATACATCCAACAACAAAGAAAAAATACACATTTAGATGCTTTACTACATGTCTTGCTTCTAACATTATTTATTTGGCAACATGTGTGAAATGCCCCACATTTTACATTGGAAAATGTACACATAAACGGAAAGATTGAATTATAGAGCATAAATCTGAAATACGCAGGAAAGTCAGCACAAATGCACTTGATAAACTTATGGGAGAGAAAGGAATGGACCATGAGTTTCAGTTCAGGGTGATTATTATGCAGAGGAATGAGAGGGGTGATGATTTGAATAATAAATTGGAAATATGTGAATATGAATGGCACATACATTCACAAGCAGATTCTGCACCAGGTATAAATATCTGGCCAATCCTTAAACCAATTTTAAAGAAAAAACAAATGTCTCTAAGTCGATAATGTGTTTGGAATACTTTTAATGTGCTATATTTAGTAATGTTTTAAGCTATGCAGAATATTTTATTGTATTCATATTGTATTTCCAAATTTAGATTTCTTCATCCATTGTATATTTAAATAATTATTTGATTCTAGTTTGTGATTGGGGCTGTGTCACAAAGTTTTATCTTGATTCTGTATTAACTGAGATTTGATTATACTAACTGCTAACTTACACACCAAATATAGGCATTGCCTGAAAGCTTTGTGGTTTTACTGTTTTTTAAATGAATCACAGATATGTTCAGCATTTACAGCTGCTGGAATTTTCTGTTTCTTGAGAGTGATTTTTTTATCTTTCCAGTAGCAGTTTACCTCAGTGTTGGTCCTATTGGTTGCTGTTTTGTATTTTAGAGCTACACAGTTAAGGTTCCTGTACACAACACAAGCAGAAAACTATAATTCAAAGTGGAAAGGGATGATGATGAAATGGGAGGAAGCTCAAGAAACAAGGAGAGACTGGGGTTTTGGATCCAGATCTTTAAGTAGAAGAACAATAACCATAAAGAATATTATATTCATAAAGTAACAGACAGTATTCAAAACAAACTAAGGCAATGCATGACTGGAGAAGGGAGATTCTTCCAATAGGGATGACTGCAATTAAGGATAGAGATAAAAGGCAAGAGGGGCTGGAATATTTGGAGAAAATTGGCAAAGGAGCCAAGTTATTTGGAGCAAATAACTAGAGAGGGAAAGGTAATTCAGTGGGAAGAGGCCAAGAATTTATTTGGACAGAAGGTTAAAGATTGCCTTCCCTATCAAGGACTGATAGTGTATAGGCAAAGAGAAAGAAATGGGGGGTCTTAAATGAAAGACCAGCACTCAAGAGTTTTTAGTAGAATCTAGAACCAAAGCTGCTGTTAACAAAGTAATAATTAGTACTGGCAGCATATAAAATATTGCATGATAATTATAAGAATCAATCAGAGGAAGTTGGAAAGGATTAGGAAGAGAGACTGGATAAGCAATTCACAAAGAAACAATGAGTGGACATATGTATGTTTCCTAAATGTGCAACAAAATCTGGACAATTTAGGATTTTTGCTTGGAAGTGTTTACATAGGTATTTGTATACCCCAAGTACACTCAAGGTAATTTTTCCTCAGGTAGGCAGCAAATGTTGGAGGTGTGATGGGAAGGAAATGGGTAATTTAGAGACATATTTTCTTGGAGTGTAATGAGTTGGCAGACTTTAAAGATTCCTTATAGTGTACTCTATTAGAGATACTGGATGAGCAAACTGGTGCATCCAGGGAAATTATTTTTTTGAGCTATGATACAGAATTGGAATTGCCTAGATATAGTAAGGTCTTGCTGAGTCTAATTGTGGTGGCTGCCAAAAAACAATTACTAGAAAATGGAAATCAAAGTCTATATGAACTGTGCTAGAAGCAGTGAATATGCTAAGAGAGATAAAACAACTGGAAATGGGATCTTTAGAAAAGGGTAGAAGCAAATTACATAGGAAAACAGGAACTGTGCAAACAATACATACAGGGGAGGAATGAGGTTTTAAAGAAGGCAGGATTTGAATGAGCTATGTAATGTCTGATTGACAATGATTGGGTAGATTATAAGTGATGTATAATGTTTGCAACTAAAATTATGTCAATGTGATTTGTGATGTGGAATGCTTGCAACTAAGATTAAGTCAATATGGTTTGTTTTCATTTATATAAATGTATGATTGCCTATGTCATAACTGATAATTTAATAAAGATATTTGTAGTTTAAAAATAAAGAAATAAATACATATTCGGCAATACTAATGTCAGTCATAACAAATTCCACATACAATTTGAAGATTATTTAAGTCCAGATATCAACGTGTGAACCATAAAGTACTGGGACAGTAATGTTTTCATATTACTGGCTCTTACTATTGTAAACATTATATTTTTACAACCGGTTTATGAATGTATACTGGGCCTGACTACATGCTATTATGAGGTATAAGTACAACTAGTAAATACTGCATTATAAAATGCAGTTGCCTGGAATTGAATCCTCATCCATCTGTCTATAGCTAGCAATTGACTAGTTCATAGCTACATGAGCTAAACATATAGGCCTGCAGAGTTTGCAGATGTGGAGTATGCATACTCTTGTAGATATCTAACTACTTGAGGCCTAATGTCTAGATATTTAATAACCTATAGTTAAAATCATTCTGAAATAACAATCACTCCTACCTGAATCACTAGTTATCCTGTATCTGTCTGAGGTGTTGCAGTCTGTCCTGATGAGGTTTCTGTTTTCCTAGTAATTAAGATTTGCATGTGTTGCAATGTTGTGGCAATGTATTGCATGGCTATAGGACCATATACTTGCAGTATTGAGGTATTATTGGATGAGACCTATAATAATCCTCTCATAAAGTCACTTTACTGATGACAGTGCTATCCACTGAATTGTAGAATACCAACAGCAAGGCTGAAAGACTTGGCTAAACTATTCCAAGCTTCAGCCTTGAACTGAGACCTGCATATGCCTCAAGCTGTATGTTTTAACAATAATTGTTACAAAAATGTGAGACTCCTCCTCACACCACCTCAGTGCTGTAAATGGATCACTACCCTCACCATCATTTGATGTGCCTTTCCTTCAGACACTTCAGGAAAAATGACGGAATTGGTTTCCAACTCAGATGTTGTATGCATAAGCCTGTGCACAACAACAAACACCATGGAAAAGTGTATTTGCATAAGAAATGCCACAGAAATGCCCTTGAATTAAAATATATTTATTATTTCTCCAATGTCCATTTTAGGTGAGAAGCATGGCAGTAACACTTGGCAAATGTGGGCTGGTCAGTATAAATATGTATGCATGCATATATATATATATATATATATATATATATATATATATATATTTGTTTGTTTATATTTATATATATTATGTATATGATCCACAATTACTCCAGCTCATGCTGCTTAATGCTAATATCTCGGTTACAGTTCAATTTACATTGTTCTACCTCTCGGCATGTGCTTAGGGAAGATTTATTACATTATTGAGGTTAAAACTCTTACAAAGATATATGCAATTAACTGCATGATATTGCTGTTCCTCTGTCTTGTCCTTATGCATATTCTGAATTATTGTTACTGGGTGCATTTCTGTGACATAAAAAATTCAGTGGGACTGATTACATATAGCAGTTTGTTAAAGAACCAATGGCAAAATGAGACATGAACTTCTGAACACCCCAGAGTAACTAATATCATGCAAGTTTAAGGTGAGGATTACAAATGTCTACATGCCAGGAATATAGCTACATAACATAGTTTGCATAGGTGCATATGTTTGCACTAGGCTAATAACCACTGAGGCCTTTTTAAGCCTAGCCATACATCTCAAATCTCTGACAAGTTCTGGTACTCTTGTTAAGTGTAAGCAGGGCTTGGAAGATGAGAATTTAAAAGCAGAAGTGTGTGAGATTAAGTACTTACAGGCTGCCTCTGTCCATTAGAGACAAAAATGCCAAACCAGGGATGAATTTCTTATCCCCTATCCAGTTGTCCAAGTTGCACTTGAATTGGGTTAGAGAGGAACTCTTCTTCACATGGATGGGGTGCCTGCTCCACGTAGTCTTTGAGATACATACCTGTCTCTCCACCAGGTCCTATTTATATCACAGGCAAGGTTTAAGTCTTTAGAATAGCTAATTCTGGTGGTGTTTGTTTTGCCAATATCCATGATATCCATCAGAGTGGAGTCTAACAATACCTTGTATTCCAGGCATAGATCTCCCCTCAATAGCCTGTAGAAACAGAATGCAGGAATAGCGTTTTGTCGTGGTCTGAATAGAACATGTTATTTACTCCTTGAAAAATTAAGTATCAAGGTGCTGCTTACTGTGATGGATCTGAAGTCTTCTTAAGATACTCAGTCTTGCTGGCTGGGTTCTGCTGAAATCAAAGTTTAGTTATAATTGCATTCACAGTCTGTTGCCCACAGAAACTTGCAGAGTGTACACTGATGCAGCACCTAAAATTCTGTCACTTTAAAAACAGTAACCAATAAAAAACTTGTTATAACAAATCACACAAACTACTGTTGCAGCTTCAGGTACTGTTCTACTTTACTTCTCAAACAAAAACCACCTGGCTCCATGGTAGGATGAAACAGTCTTTATTAGTTATAAAAGAGTTTGTTCAGGGTAACCCTAAATGTTTTACGTCACAGTAAGCCACCTTAAAAACTTGGTACTTCCTTGTTGTACTGGTAATACAGGTGAACAAATACCAAACGTTTCAAGTGTGTTTTCAAAAAGCTTATATAAAACTAGCTGGTGTGTTTACACACTATGTATAAATCCATCAAGTCAAAGCACACTTGGCCACGAAAAAAACTTTTCTTAAAAACACTAAGAACAGCTGTACACATGTAAAAGCCAAACAATATAAAAAGCTGGTGTATTTAAATAGTTCAGTACCTTTTCCTTCAGTAATGCCAAGTTGAAGCACAGTCCCAGGTGTAAACTGTCAGCACACTGCCATGAAAGTTCCAATGGAGTGACTGAAAAAGCATCCACATTGAGTCAAACAGTCAAAATAGCCACATGGTAGCAAATTCAAAGAGGCTATTTGCTTTTAAGAAGTTAGTCCAGCAAAGGTGCTTCTTTAAATTGTAGAACTTCTTTCACGTTGTAAAAACCAACAGGTAGATGAAACCAAACAGAAGAAAGTACTTGTACACTTGAAGTTCTTCAAGCAAAATTGCTGGTAAAAAGAAAAGTCTATTTCTTACCCCAAGTGTAAACTGT
This sequence comes from Protopterus annectens, assembly GCF_019279795.1. Lineage (NCBI taxonomy): Eukaryota > Metazoa > Chordata > Ceratodontiformes > Protopteridae > Protopterus > Protopterus annectens. The sequence continues at coordinate 812,017,034 of NC_056729.1, forward strand.
CAGCACACTGCCATGAAAGTTCTAATGGAGTGACTGAAAAAGCATCCACATTGAGTCAAACAGTCAAACCAGCCACATGGTAGCAAATTCAAAGAGGCAAGTTGCTTTTCAAAAGTTAATCCAGAAAAGGTGCTTCTTAAAATTGTAGAACTTCTTTCACGTTGTAGAAACCAACAAGCAGATGAAACCAAAAGTACTTGTAAAGCGCTTTTCGTTCACTTCAGTAACTGAACTTCCTCAGACAAGTTTTTAATGATTTGACAGTTTAAAAAGAGCTCCTTTTGGTTGATTAACCTATGAGAGCTAGCAATTATTTAATGCACCCAGTAAATTTAAAGTTGTAGTAATTCACAACAGTATCTCAAATATTAAAGGCTGTATCCTTAGGTTACACTAGACCATGTTAATGTGAATCAGTAATTAATATACAAAGTTGTATTCCGACCAATATTACCCAACATTCGTTCTCTATCTTTGTTTAGTTGTACCTGTAAGACAAAGTTCAAATTTAAATTCAGAATTATTTCACAGGTTGCAAGTACTATAGGGAACAAAAATGGAACTGATGTATGCTTAATAAAACTTTTGTTAGAAAAAAGTGAATTAAACTGGCAACTTAGGTTGAATGCGCACCAGGAACCTGGCTTAAATGACAGTTGCAGTATAGCTTGTATACTAAAAATTAAAAGTTTATACAGATAATGGGGCACATTTATATACATGTTTACTTTTGGAGCTTCCATTAATTTCTCACTATGTGACAACAGAGGGACTGAACACTGAGAGTACAGTTTTCTCATTCATACTAGTAAATAAAGTTAAGTGTATATATGTACACACAAGTTAAACTATTCTACTTGTGTTTAGTTTTGCAGACTCCAATAAGACTGTTTTTTACAGTGGACTTTTTACACAACTTTGGGATTTTGCATTTCATACTATAATAGGTTTTGTAACCTGAACTTTGTCTTACAGGTACAACTAAACAAAGATAGAGAACGAATGTTGGGTAATATTGGTGGGAATACAACTTTGTATATTAATTACTGATTCACATTAACATGGTCTAGTGTAACCTAAGGATACAGCCTTTAATATTTGAGATACTGTTGTGAATTTTAAGTACTACAACTTTAAATTTACTGGGTGCACTAAATAATTGCCAGCCAGCTCTGATAGGTTAATCAACCAAAAGGAGCTCTTTTTAAACTGTGTCAAATCATTAAAAACTTGTCTGAGGAAGTTCAGTTACTGAAGAGAACGAAAAGCGCTTTACAAGTTCTTTCTTCTGTTTGGTTTCATCTACTTGTTGGTTTCTACAACGTGAAAGAAGTTCTACAATTTTAAGAAGCACCTTTTCTGGATTAACTTTTGAAAAGCAACTTGCCTCTTTAAATTTGCTACCATGTGGCTGGTTTGACTGTTTGACTCAATGTGGATGCTTTTTCAGTCACTCCATTAGAACTTTCATGGCAGTGTTCTGACAGTTTACACTTGGGGTAAGAAATAGACTTTTCTTTTTACCAGCGATTTTGCTTGAAGAACTTCTAGTGTAAAAGTACTTTCTTCTGTTTGGTTTCATCTACCTGTTGGTTTTTACAACGTGAAAGAAGTTCTACAATTTAAAGAAGCACTTTTGCTGGACTAACTTCTTAAAAGCAACTTGCCTCTTTGAATTTGCTACCATGTGGCTATTTTGACTGTTTGACTCAATGTGGATGCTTTTTCAGTCACTCCATTGGAACTTTCATGGCAGTGTGCTAACAGTTTACACCTGGGACTGTGTTTCAACTTGGCATTACTCAAGGAAAAGGTACTGAACTATTTAAATACACCAGCTTTTTATATTGTTTGGCTTTTACATGTGTACAGCTGTTCTTAGTGTTTTTAAGAAAAGGTTTTTTCGTGGCCAAGTGTGCTTTGACTTGATGGATTTATACATGGTGTGTAAACACACCAGCTAGTTTTATATAAGCTTTTTGAAAACAAACTTGAAACATTTGGTATTTGTTCACCTGTGTTACCAGTACAACAAGGAAGTACCAAGTTTTTAAGGTGGCTTACTGTGACGTAAAACCTTTTGGGTTACCCTGAACAAACTCTTTTATAACTAATAAAGACTGTTTCATCCTACCACGGAGCCAGGTGTTTTTTGTTCATAGTTGGTGACGTTTGGTAGATTTCGTTGTTTACTTCTCAAACAGCATGGATGATATGAGAGATACAATAAAAAAAATCTCTCTAACAATGTTATCTGCTAAAGTCTCTTTACAGTAGTTTTGCATCCTGTTTTTCTCCATGGTACTCTATTTTGGACTTTGTATAAGAACATCTGTTTGCTGGTGTTTGCAGAAAAACATGTTTTTATCCTGTAATGTTGATATTGTCTTTTAAGGAAACACCTTGAGGAAAAACACATACAAATGCTGACTTGATCATTCAAACTTCCTTAGTTAACAGTGTCATATGATAGAAATATGTCCTGTTGTCCATTCTTTAAAGAAGCTGCATACATCCTGTTTTTCACATTTTTGCTTTTACTGACAATGTGACATGCATACATCCTGTTTTTCATATTTTTGCTTTTACTGACCATGTGAAATGCCCACATCCTGTTCTTAAGTCTGTTAGAGGTCAGATTTTTTGCTGACAGTGTGAAATGTGTTGCTGATTATGTAGGAGACATGTCCCTTAAGCAAATTACTTATTTTTCAAGCCACAGTCACTTAGTATGGATGCTAATCACATATTGCTAAACTGTATTTCTACATTTAAGCAAGCTTTGTTTTATACCTTATTTATAAACTGCGGTAGTATAGCAGTAGCATAGCAGTAGCATTGTATCCTCACAGCAAGAGGTTCTCCTGTTCAATTCTCGGCTGGAGTGCCTTCTCTGTGGAGTCTGCATTTCCTCCCGGTGGTCAAGTGGCCTCTGAAAGACATGCGTGATTGGGCATGCCTTCGCTGAAGGTTGGGCGTCGGGCTGCAACTCGGCACCATAAAAATCTACTGCCAATCATTAGCGGACCGGAGTTCTGCTGTGGCGACCCCTAACCGGGAAAAGCCGAAAAGACAAACATTTATATTACATATTAGTGGCAGAATTACTTTCAACCTTAATATTTTGTTGAGCATACTCCAACAATTCCCTCATTTGTTTTATTTTAAACCAGGGATACAACTTCAGCATTATTTGATAATAGTTTTTCATTATGACAATTAACAGTAACTTCACTAGCTCTTGTTAAACAGACTTTAATTCATTTAAATAATATGTGAGAGTTCCCAGGGTCTGTAGTCGCTCCTCCTTTGTGGAGAGGGATGACTGTAGCAGTGCACCATTTGGTAGGGACAAAGCCTGAGGTGAGGCTGTGACTGAACAGGGCAAACAAGTGAGGTGCCAGTGTAGTCTGTAGTTCATGTAGAATACAGCCAGTGATATTATCAGGTCCCATAGAAGCTGTATTCGTAGCCTTGGACAGTGCTGTTTTAACCTGTGCAGCAGTTATACTGGGTGCCTGGCAATCTACTGTTAACATGCTTGTGAAGGTTTTCTATGAAGTGTTCCACATAGGTGGAAGTGTTATCAAGGTTTGGGAAGGCTTGAAATTTTGACAAGTTATCACTTAAGAAATTACCTTTAGAGTAGTATCTGGACGTAGCATGTTTTATTTCCATATCAATAAGACCATTTTGTTGTCTATCCTCACCAAAGAGGACCTTATTCTAGGGAGTGTGCAGTGCTCCCCCATATTAATCTAGAATGCCTGTACTCCTGGTCAGTGTATTGACAGCCTAGTACAGGGAGTTTGTTTACAAAATCCAGGGATCTCTGTGTCTGCATGATTGGTGTCATATATGATTCACAGTTAATAGATCTATTGGGAATTATGCAGTAAATATGGTAGTAATGCTTTTTATCATCATGACTATTAAGTCATTATTTTTTCTTCTCATGTCTGTGATGTGATTCTGTTTTACTGTACTATATATGAATACCAACATAATACAACCAAATACAACAGACACCAGACAAGACAAATGGTCCACTCAACATGATAAAATAATATCCCAACACAATAAGCAAAGTGAATCAAACCAAACAAGATCATAAGAAGGCTGAAACATGCATGTCCAGAGCTAGCAGGGTTTGGATTTATTGGCCCAAATGCATTCACAAAGACTTAAAAAGAAAAAGGAAAAAGTCATGGGCATTCATAAGCCATAGTTCTGAAATACTTGACGTCCTTAAAGTGTCATTTACATAATCCCATGGGCCTCTCTAATCTCCATAGCACATTGTACAAGTTGAGATACTCAGAAAGGGTAATGGACAGAGGGCTAATTAAGATATTATACATGCCCAGAGAGGTTTGCCTATACCTTATACGTGTTATCTGGGCTATGGATCTTCTATTGTGCTAGGGAAGGCTGCTTTTTTCCAAAGAACTTCCAAACCCACTACTCAAAACATTTTCGCCATAGGACTAGAGAGAATATTTTGTGAAGTCAAAATACAGGCCCTCTGTCTCCACGGCGGATGGCTCTTTGATTTACATAGCTTCAGCTAGCCCTTCCATATCCATGTCTGGCAGCAGGATTCTAATGCTCTTGGTAGCCAGACGCATATATACTCAAGTATCAGACATAGTGCAAGTGACATGATTCCTAAAGCCAAGCTCAGAGCACAAGATGTGGCATGGGAGAAGAAGGTTACTGGTGTGGATTGTCTACTGAACAACGACTCACCAAGACAGAGGAGTCCCTGCAATTTATCAGGGATCCAGGAAGTTCAGAAGAATGGTATACTGGATGTTGGGGTAGAAGTGGGGCATTCCCAGAGGATTACCACTACGGATGGTCTAGGAATGTCATTCAAATATTACTTCCACACCTGCAATCGATAGTCACATGTATACTTATGTGACCTCTATCAACTATAGTATCTAGGTACATCTGGCATAGAAGTATAATGACCACCTGCACGTGGTATGGGCATTCTTACATGCATTACTTATGTATAGTTGTCACTGAGGTTATAGCATATGCATGTGAGGTTGAAGTATTATGGCTATTTTTATTGTTATTTTTGGGTGTATTTACAAGTGAAGCATTGTCTGGCACCAGTGTTTTTCTTCACTGAGCATGTCTACCAACACCTCTGTATGATATCTCCCACTCACAATAGCTAGGGAGAGATTCCACCATGTCTGTACCTGGGACTACTGCACTACCCTAATCAACTTAGAGAAAAGAATGTCAGGACACTGCTGGATTAACTCCTTCTTTATTAAAACAACCAAAACAGCCAAGGATAAGCGCTTTCGGGTGTGATACCCTTCATCAGATAAAAAGGAACAAACATTACCATTATTTTAAATTAAAAGCCAACCAATCAGCAATCAATAAATTACCCGCCATTTTTGTAGGGCGGGTTTCAAAGGAACCATATCATTTAACCCTGGGCTCCTATGAGCCCTCAGCTCCAAGATCCATTTAGATTCAAGGGATTTTGTCAACAACCTTATATCCCCTCCCCTATTATTTAACCTTGCGTTAACCACAGCCCTAAAGCTGAAATTATGTGTGGAGTGCTGTTCAATGTGCCTATAAAGAGCATTATGCACATTTTTATTTCTAATATTGGAAAGATGCTGTAGAATTCTGATTTTAAACATATTGTCGGTCTTCCCAACATAATATGCTGTGCAATGTTCACATGTAGCCAAATAAACTATGTGACTAGTCCTACAAGTAGCCCTTGCCTTAAGGTGGTACAATTTTCCAGTAACAGGATGTTTAAAAGTTACATTCATATTAATGGACGGACAGGCTTTACATGAGCCACAGGGAACACTGCCTGGGCTATCCTTAAATGAATTGGATGTAGTAAAAGCCCTTTCAGTGAAAAGGATGTCCTTTAAATTCTTATTTCTCTTATATCCAAAGCTGGGTCTAGTTCCTATTAGGCCCTCACTTCTTAAGATGTTCCAGTTGTTAAAGACTATATTTTTTATATCTTTGGTATTACTACTATAGGTGACAAACAACTTAGGTTCCCTTTTTGTATATCTCTGTGGAACTTTGGCCTTAGCTTCAGCATGCTCTTGTCTGATCCATGGTTTATATTTACTATCCCTTTTCTGCCTACTATCATTAATGACCTCACAGATCATCCCCTCATTGTATCCTCTGTCCAAAAAACATTGCTTCAAGGACTCTATATCTTTCTCATATTCTATATCATTCATTGATATCCTAGATATTCTGCCTGCCTGGCCCTGAACTATGTTGGGAAACATATGACGGGGATGCATGCTATCAAAGCACAGCAGACTGTTCTTCCAACAATCCTTTCTGAATAACTTCGATGAAAAACCATCACTAGTTTGTGTGATACTGACATCCAAAAAATCTATGCTGGTGTCAGAGAAATTCAACTTAAATCTAAGGAAAGATGTGGTGGAGTGTAGGTAGCTGACAAAATCTATTAGCATGTCTGCATCACCCCTACAGAAGAAAAAAACATCATCTACAAAACATGTATACATATACACATGTTGTTTCCATAGTGGATGTTCTAAAATTACATCTTTCTCCCAAAACCAAAGGACCAGGTTAGCGTATATATTAGCACAGGGGGTGCCCATAGCTACCCCCTTTGCTTGTCTATATATTTGCTTGTCCCCTATAAAGACATTACTCTCTAGGACCAGGGCCAGCATCTCCTTGACCAAGGATATTTTATTGTCCTCTTCACCCAACTCACTCAGGACCCCACCTATGGCTTGGATACCAAAGTCATTACTGATCACAGTAAAAAGGTTATGAACATCCAACGTCACCATTAAAAGATTTCCTTGTGGCTTGTTGTAGTTAAACCTACCTACCCTTCTAAGAAAATAGAAAATCACCTGTATCTTTCAACACAGAAGTTGCTCTATCTAGAAGTGGTCGAAGTGTATATTCTATCCAGATGGAAATGTGCTCCGTGACCCAGCCTCTACCTGAGACAATGGGTCTGAACGGGGGATCTTCTACTGATTTGTGGATTTTTGGCAAGGCTTTAAAAATAGGTATAACAGCTTTTTCTATCCAAAGAAATTGTAGCATCTCATCACTTAATAACATATTAAAATTTAACCGCCTCAAGCTGTTGTGTACTTCATCCACTAGCATCTTGACACCTATAGGATTGAGTGGAACATAGACTTTCCTATCTAATAATAACCCCTGAATCTTCTGTTGGTAAAAAGTGGTGTCCATCACCACTATGGCACCCCCTTTGTCAGCTGTCTTTATAACCAAATTGTTATTAGAGCCCAAATTATGTAAGGCTTGTTGCTGAGGTCACGTTAAGTTATGGTATTTATGTAATCCTCCCAATCATTCTCACAGCTATTGATGAACAAGTTTAAAGCTGGAGAAAAGGGTGGCACAACTACTAGGTAGTTTTAAAGTGGTCCCTAACTCATTACCATTGCCAAAAATACATTTTAAAGCTAACGTTCTGCAAAACAACATAATATCTAACATTACATCACTAAAACCACTTGCCCTGCCGGGCACAAAGGTGAGACCTTTGTTTAACACATACAACTCATCTTGTGTTAAAGAATGTGATGAAAAGATTAAAAACAATACCACTATTGTGATCAAAAGTCATTCGTAAGTCCTCCTCCTCTTGCCTGGATACCTGCCCTCACTCGAGGAGCGTCTCCATACTCCTCGCTTCTTGACTGGAGCAGGTAGCTGGTCCAAAAAACATTGCTGTCCCTGCGAGGTCTTAGGGCGCGCTCCCATGGCTGACCCCTCTGTAGATGCTACTGCAGCATAGGTGATGGATTCAGTCCCATCTGTGTGACTGGGGTTGGAGGTGGAAATCGAACCTGCTATTAAATCCTCAGTCTCTGTCAGCTGCTCTTTGTCTACTATTCTTGTTAGAGACCCTCCTGGAGGTGATGGTGTATTAATTCCTATGTTCCCTCCTATAGCGACTGTCGAACTGTGGACGCTGTTGAGTGTAGGTATAGCCAAACGCCTCTGGGAATCATTCACTTCCGGTTGGCGTTTAGGTTGCTTCCTGTTGATGGCGTCACTCACTGTATTACGCTGTGTAGCACTCCTTGGCCACACAAAGATGTTCCCTGAAATGAAGTCGTCGTAGTCACGTTTTAGTTTCTGTACCTTCTGTACACGTAGATTCTCATTGTTGTCAGATATGGTGGTATAGAGCTGTTGTAAACGTGCTGCGTGATATGGTTCACAATAGTCTCTCTCTAGTTTATTGCAAGTCTCTACTTCAGTTTTTAATTGAGCCACTTCTGGTGCAAAAGAAGCTGTTAAGATCTCCATGTATTTAAAACTAGTCTGTATGTTTAACGACTTTTGGATTTTGGACTTTACCCTAATCAACTGTTTGGTCTCTCAGTAGCTGCCACTTAACATATGTGCGGGGCCATCATGGAGGCACAGGGAAGTTTTGTCAAGGCCTTGGAAAAGGTCATAAGACTATTGCATGTTGTGTGTTCTAATGCACAAGACTTTATGAACCATGTGTGTGACACACTGGACAGGATGAATAACACACTGCACCATGATTGTCTGTCCTGGATCATTTGTCTGGGAGGGGAAGCATCCACAAAACTACACTACTGGTACATCAGATGTTAGCTGACGAGGCCATGGACATGCCACATCCTAGTCCTGCAGTGTTTACACTTCTAGTTCTATATTGATATGTCCATTCCCGGACATGGATATCCATATGATTGTGGCAGGGACTGTGGTCATGATGACATGCCATGAAGCAGAAATGATTCACATTCAAGTAGCGCTCTGACTTCCAGCCAAGGTCACAGAAGTAGCTGTGCAATTCCTGGCAGAGGCATTTCATTGGGCAGGGCTGTCCATGACAAGCTTGATCCTCTACTATGCACAGGTCACACCTGTAATTTATGGCTGAGCACAGGGCTGCACAAATGCTTTGGCTGTGTTCCTGCAAACCCACATAGACTACACCTCATGCTGACCATGAGACCTCATAAACATAGACACGCACAATTCACCATGAAATTCCTCATCTGGATACACTGACCATAACAGTGAATACTTGCTATCTACATCTCAACTGTCCAGATTTTCACAGAATACCCATATTTTTGTCTCATATTTAAAATCTGTATTTTTTTAACAAATCATTGAAGACTGAAGTCACTAAATGACATGCATTCAAGTTTCAGATCTCATGTCCTTCAGAAAGTACATGCTAACATAAATCCTGTTCTAGCTACTTTCAAAGTTTGTAAGAGCGGTATTTAAAATCTGTTCTATGTTTGAGCCCTTGTTCCCTCATTTATTTTACACTTTGTCCAGATTTCTTGCACACACTTCCCTGTTTCAGATGTGTTTTCAAGTAGCATCCCCACATTGTGCAAATGATGATGAATATGTGACAACCGTGCCCTGGCCCAGCAATCAAGGAGCCTCAATCCTCCCACTAACACCGGGGAGGTCATCTCCTAGAAGAGGAAAGGATAACTAATACACACAGTAAAATACAATTTCCCTTAAGTGCACACAGAGATCACAGTCAGTTCGGGGATGGTTGCTCCTTTGCTCACCCGGTCCCCAATAAGACTCCCCACTGGCACAGCTATAGGGTCCGGGTCTCAGCCTAGCTGGGCAAGCTAAAACCTCCAGTACCCTCTCTGTCCAACCAGCACTTTTTGTCCCTGCCCAAGTAGCTGACACAACACACACACTTTGAGAAGAGGTTATACAACCACACAGACCCTCCTGGGAAAAGGCTGGCACAGGTTCTCCAGCTGTGACCCTATTACCCAGACCATACGGTAGTAATTCTTACCACCACCCAGCTAATATTATCAGCTACTAAAAGGGCCTTAAAAGGGTGTCCTATTACTGTACAATATTATTATCCAATGGTAGTATGACTCACAGTCAAGGCTTAATTTGGAGTGACTTAGTAAAATCTGTAAATATGTAATGTACTTTACAGGTTAAATTATCTCTACATAAACCAGCCACAAGTAAAGGTTTTAAAATATTTTATAATAAATAATTAAAACACAAGACAAAACTGGTACAGTACAGTGCTACACATGTTCAGAGATCACACAGAAACTTAAAACAATATCATAGGAAAGATCTGATTTCAAAGAAAAATACTTAGTCTAACTTTCTTCTAAGTGTAACTATTCCTAAGAGAAATCACAGTGCTGTAATCCTACTTACATACATAAAGCATAAACAGTGCTGGGTTAGATGTCCAAGATCAAAATGCTCCCAGTCTCTCACTGAACAATACTTTTTAAACACTAACCAACAGATCTGCTGAGGCCCTCCCAAATTACATCATTTTGACACTTAGGTTTGGAGTTCCCAAGCCACAAACTGCATTGTTTATCAAGCTTACACCTGCTCAGGAGACTACAACAATAAAAGGCATTTCACATATACACTCTAGCTGAAACCAGAGCAATAAAGAACCTTCCACATGCAAACTCTGGTCCACAACCCCCCCCCCCTAGGGAACTCAAGCAAGTTTTTCAAGTGCCCCTTGAGACACATCACTTGAGAGTGTCAGGTCTATCTGGGTGTACCTCATTCCATTCCCTGTCTTGAGAGCCCATCTGCATTAGCATTGCTACTCCCACTGCGGTGCTGCACTGACATATATATTTACAACCCCAGGCTCCATGTTAGCAACTTGGCATTTTGCTGACTGCCTCGGTTTAACCATGCTAGAGGGTTGTGATTTGTTATCACAGTGAATTTTCTTCCATACAGATAAGGCTGAAGTTTTTGTAGTGCCCACACTATGGCTAGACATTCCTTTTCTACCACTACATAGCATTCCTCCCTGGGTTGAAGCCTTCGACTGCAATAAACCACTGGGTACTCTTCTCCTTCTGAAGAAATCTGGCTAAGTACAGCCCCCACCCCATAGTTTGAAGCATCCACCTACACAGCAAATTCTTTGCTATAGACTGGACTGGCTAACACAGGGTGTCTTCCGAAAGCTTCCTTAAGCTTCTGAAATGCCTGCTCACATGCTGGGGTCCACACTACCTTACCTGGCCTGTCCTTCCTTGTCAGGTCTGTGAGGGGAGCAGCTATGGTACTATAACTAGGGACAAACTTTCTGTAGTACCCTGCTGTCCCTAAGAATGCTCTCACCTGCTTTTTGGTAAGAGGTGCAGGCCATGCCTGAATAGCTTCCACTTTGGCAAGTTCTGGCCTTATCTTACCACTCCCCAATCTATGTCCTAGGTAGGAGACCTCTGCCATACCCACCTGACATTTAATCAGCTTAATAGCCAACTCTGCCCTCTGTATTCTGTCCAGCACATCCATGACATGCTGAAAGTGCTCTTGCCAGGAATGGATGTAGATAACAATATCATCCATGTAAGCAATGGCAAACTTTTTTGCTCCTGCTAAGATATAATCTACCAGCCTCTGAACAGTCGCTGGGGCATTCTTCATCCCAAAGGGCATCTTTGTGAACTCATACAAGCCAAAAGGAGTCACAAAGGCTGACTTCTCTCTAGCACGGGGAGTCAAAGGCACCTGACAGTAACCCTTGATAAGATCAATGGTTGTAAGATATTTAGCCCCACCCAGCAGCTCTAGGGCCTCATCTGTCCTAGGCATGGGATACACATCTGACTCTGTGACTATTTAATTTCATGTAATCCACACAGAACCTGGTGCTGCCATCCTTCTTTGGCACCAACACCACTGATGAGACCCAAGGACTGTTGGACTCTTGAATCACCACTAGTTCCAACATCTCCTGTACCTCTTCCCGCAGAGTCTGTTTGACTCTCTCAGGTACCCTATAAGGGGCCTGCCTGATAGGCCTTTGAGGTCCTGTATCCACCTGGTGCTGCACCAGATGGGTGCTCCCTTGTTTCCCGGTGAACATGCCCCCAAACTCCTGCAACACTGCTCAGATTTCTTGTACCTGGGTAGGAGATAGCTGCCGGGACATTGCTACCCCTTCCACCGAGGTGTCAGCCCGAGCCTCACTGAGGAGATCAGACACAAGATCTTTCTCAGACTCCTTCTGCAGTCCACCTCAAATGTCAGCACTAGACCCATCCTATTATGGTAGGGTTTCATCATGTTAACATGGTACAATTTGTACCGCTGCCTTCTGCCTAGAAGTTCCACCATGTAGTTAACATCACTTACCTATCTTACCACCTTGTAGGGTCACTCCCAAGCTGCTTGCAACTTGTTGTGTCTGACAGGAATGAGAACCATCACCTGCTGTCCTATAGCATACTCTATAGCTTGAGCATTCCTGTCATATCATACCTTTTTCTGTTGGGCTTCTGCCAGGTTCTCCTGGGCCAGGCCCATGAGTTCCCTGAGCCTTGTCCTGAGGTTAAGGACATATGCTGCAACAGACTTCTTGTGAGACGGACACTCACCTTCCCACTTATCTTGAATTAAATCTAGGGGACCCCTCACCCTATGCCCATACAGCAACTCAAAGGGTAAAAAAACCTGTGGATTCCTGGGGAACCTCTCTGTAAGCAAACACCAGATGGGGCAAATATTTGTCCCACTTCCTCTTAAACTGATCTGCAAATGCCCGTAGCATGGACTTGATTGTAGAGATTAACCTCTCAACAATACCATTAGTCTGGGGATGGTAGGGGTGGTCTTCATGTGCTTCACCCAACAGGAACTCCCCAGACAAGCTAGCAGGTCTGACATAAAATTCTCAACAATACCATTAGTCTGGGGATGGTAGGGGTGGTCTTCATGTGCTTCACCCAACAGGAACTCCCCAGACAAGCTAGCAGGTCTGACATAAAATTAGCACCTCTGTCAGACAGTATTTCCTTTGGGAAACCTACCCTGCTGAAAATCTCTAGCAAAATAATTGCCAACTTTTCTGCCTCAATGGAGGACAAAGCCACTGCCTCAGGGTATCGTGTAGCATGATATTCACTAGGATATACTTTTTCCCTGTGGAACTTTGGGTACTCAGAGGATCCACAATATCCATTGCTACCTCTGTAATGGCTCCTAAATCACAGGTAAAGGCATCAAAGAAGCTCTCACTTTGTCTCCTGCCTTGCCTACCTTTTGGCACTGCTTACAGGTCCTGCAATACCCTGTTACATCTCTGGAAGGATTTCATGTCATCTGTCAGAAATCCGCTCTAGATGTAAAAATAATGCACTAGCCAAACACCTTTCTCTTCATAAAAGACACACAGGTTTTAAGTTCCAGATCCTGGATCGCATAGACATGGGTGATCTTGAAGGAGACACCCCAAATATTCTGGAGAAACATGAACTCATGTGGCAATTAAAGCTGAACTCATTTAGAAAGCCTGAACTAAACTACTACTGTTCAATTAAAAGTGCACTGGAACTTAGAAAATTGCCACATTGTTTACATGACTAATTGTATTTTATTTTATTTTTTTCTACAAATTGGTTTTAAATACCATTTTAAATCATTTGAAATTTAGGTGTATATTTTGTTTCCATCATCATACATATATTTTTTTATTTTTATTTTTTTCTGGTTCTCTTTTTTCCACTTTATTCAAAATGATGGTAGTAACAATACTAACTAATTATACAATTATATAGGTTTTTAGGGTTCTTGTACACAGACCTGAAGAAGTCTAGAAGGACGAAAGTGATCTTAGTTAACAATAGGTTATGAAAATAGAAACTGATTTTTACATGCAAAATATATATATATATATATATATATATATATATATATATATATATATATATATATATTTATATATAATTTTTGATCGCAAAATGAACTAAGGTTGATATATTTCCAGCCATGTAGTATATTGCCTTGTATAAAATCACAGACTTAATAATTTGGTTAAATAAGATGTACCATTAAAGTACATTAGGGCTATATATTATTATGGCAGCTACTAGGTGGGGCAGGACCAGCTCGAATGTCACACTGATGGGGGAAGGGATGTGAATTTAACATGTGTACCAATAACACTTTGTTTCACAGCACAATATACCACTCCCATGCCTGATAAAAAGTATATATATATTTAGAAAGCTTGTGAGGAAATTATTACTTTATTTTTGTTTTACTTGGATCGCTTGTCTGTGTACTTAATAAAGGATTTTTGACTGGAAACAGACTGCCTGCCTTGCATGGATTACTTTCGAATACTTAGTAATGCTGTAGAATTATATATTTTCTATTACTTTTTGACTTGACTAGTTTACGTTCGCTACTTCTACTACTATTGTCTGATCTGATTAATATACAGTGATTAACTAGAAATATATGGACTGAAAATCTTTCACACAGAGAAGTTTCTTGCACTGTTTTGTTTTTAGACCCACTACACTTTAGTGGGTTGTTTTGAGCCTTCGGGGATACCACGGAGATTACTTGTTTTTTTGTTGGTACTTTGGTTTCTGAGACCAAGGTTTTTGTTCCATTAAAGGATCCCTGAATCGGTGTGGAATTCCAGCATTTTAAGACATGGATAGTGACAGGCTAAAAGATTTACTAACTGTACCTATCTGGAATGATACAGAAGCAGATCAGATACAAACAGATACAGAAAATGGACAGGGAAGAATGGGCCTAGAAAATATGAATTCAGAGACCTTTTCTAAACTAGAAAAGCAACTGAAACGCATGCAGGGTCTCTACTGGGAACACATTTATTTACAACAAAGCATAGATAAGAAGAGGCTACCCATTTATTTACAACAAAGCATAGATAAGAAGAGACTACCCCGGGGGCTTAGACTGAAAAAATGACCAATGTGGAAAAATATGGATGATTCGCTTTCTAAGGAATGGGAAGATATTTTAGAGGATGCCAGCTACAAACTTATTCATCTGCTAGTAAGGAACAACCTTGGTGTGCAGGAAGCTACAAAGGCTGACATCACATCTTTAAAAACAACATTGGAAAATGAGAACCACAATAACCTAGATGCTAAATTTGAGCTACTTAAAGAAAGAGTGAAAGGATATGAGCAGTCCATTAAAGAAAGAAAGATTAATAAAATGAAACGAGATCAACTGGACAAAGATGATCCTGGGAGACTTACTAGGAGGTACAATAATAATATCAACAACAACAGGAGAACCAACAACAGACAAGGTTTTAGTTATTACAGAGGATATAAGGGAAAATATAACCATGCCAGCAGACCTCAATGGGATTTTCCCAGGGTAGATCCTCGCACAAAACCAGACAGGGGCACAATACAGGACCACCAGGAGACTGCCCCTCCATCTCATTCCCCACAATCCCAATCCCCTCTGGCTATCAACACTCCGCAGAAGCCTTTGACATCACAGAAGGATCAGGACAGGAACATAAGCCACAGCAGCAACCAGAACTGACAAGAGTTCTACAGGATGAATTACAGGACTACCAGGACAACCAGGACCACAGACAATCCAGCTACCAGGAGCAGCAGCACCATCAGAGACCAGTTTCTTCAGGAAGACCAATATCGACAGCACAGACATCAACCACCACACCAATACCAAAGCCAGCACCAGTACCAGAACAAGAATGATGACCACCACCAGAGCCCCAGAGTTTGTCCCTCTTACCAGGTCCCCCGATACCACAGCCACAGCAAGGAATACTACTACAACCCACCAAGATTCCAGAAACAGAGGAGGAATTGCAGAGGTCTCATACTCTATCCACAAACTCCCAGGGAGACAGGAGAACCAAACAGTGGACAGGGGTGAGGGAAATACAATACCTGGGCAATCCCGACTGGAACCCCAACTACAACCCAGGTCCCAGGCTCAGACAGAGGAAACAGCCACAATAACAGATACAATAACAACAACAACAGGTACCACAATAACAGATGCTCCACTTATCTGGAACCACTCTGTTAAAGCACTGACTGAAGAGGAAAAAAGTCTGTTGTCCAAAGGACTTACTTTGGTACCAAGCTGCAGGAGTGAGGTTGCTCAAGTACTGATAGACCTTAAAATGTTTGAGGAAGCTCAAGGGTACAGTTTTATGGCAAACGTAATGACATTGAAAATAAGCCTATTGATGAAACTATAAAAAGGCCTAGCAGCTATTGTCCAACACTATATCAAACACTAGCTGCTTTTGAAGTGAAATGTGAGATGGATATCAGGAAACTGCTTAAAAAACCTCCAAAGAAAAAACTTTATAACTTAACACAGGGAGAAAGAAAAGCATTGCTTGAGCTAGGCAATGATAAATCCAGGCATGTAATGAAGGCAGACAAGGGAGGAGGTATACTTGTGACTGATACCACTAGCTACAACCAAAAGATAGAGAACATGCTGGAGGATAACAGATTTTATGAGTTATTTGCCATGTATGACATAAAAAGAGCATATGAGTTATGGAACACTAATCTCACCACATTATGGGAAGAAAAACATATCACTGAAAATCTTTATAATTATTTATGGAGCCAATGCCCACGTTTACGTTACTTTTTTGGAATACCAAAGCCACACAAGAACAGAGAAGACCTACCTTATAGACCGGTGGTAGCAAATGGAGGTTCCCTTACTGAAGCCACAGCCATTTACCTTGATTACTTGCTGAAACCTTTAGCAGAAAAGAATGTCATACACAAGAGATTCAATGGATTTTTTGAAGAAAATAAAAAACATTACAGTGGAAGCTGACAGTATTTTGGTAACTATTGATGTGTAATCCTTGTACACAGTGTTCCCTCACAATTACTGTATAACAGCAGCTATGGAGTCTTTTAAGAAACATAATCAGGGTACACAGGTACAACTGCAAAAGTTAAGTAAGCTCATTAGTCTTGTACTGGACTTCAATTTCTTTACTTTCAATGGTAAACACTACAAACAAAAAACTGGTATAGCAATGGGGGCTGCCATGGCTCCCAGCATAGCTAACACAGCCCTGGGCAAATGGGAGGAGGACTTTGTGTTAAACAACACAGACTACATGCAGCATATCACATGCTATTTATGTTTTATTGATGATGTCTTTATTGTGTGGGAAGGTGACACCTTGCAGCTTGGAGATTTTATCACTTACCTCAGTCAAACAACCCCCTTCCTGAAGTTTACCTCTTCCCATAGCTGTACTTCAACCACTTTCTTAGATATGCAGATTTCCAAGGACACCAACAATAACAGAATCACCACTGATCTGTTCAGAAAACCAACGAGGGTTAACTTATTACTCCACAGTAAAAGTCTACATCCTACAAAAACCAAGTATAATGTAGTGAAATCCCAAGGCTATAGATTAGCTCGAATTACCACAGAGATGGAACCATTTTTGAGAAACCTGAACAACTTAGAGAATGATTTTCTAGTGAGAGGCTATGAAAGTTAGATGTTAAAAAACATCCTGGAACCCATTATAGAACTGAAAAGGACTGAAGCACCTTCACTCAACCTCCCCAGTAGAAAAATGTTAAGTAATCCCACAGAGAATAACAAATGCAAAAATAGCTGCATCCTGACATACACTTTGGATTATCACAGTATCAAAAATATTATTGAAGAAAACTGGGACATTGTCACAGTAAACCCTTTTCTGATTAACATCTTAGGTGAAGCCCCATCATTGAAGCCCCATCATTTGTTTATAGGAAGGCCAGGAATATTAGAAGTTTTACTGAATTTAAACCTAGACCATGTGAGAAAAGCACTAAAAGATGTGAAACTAATTGTACATTTTATATATTTATACAACAAGGTGATAGTTTTTATTGCCCTTATTTAAAGAAGATCATTAAAACCAGTGCAGGGGTAACTGTAACACTAAACAAGTAATTTACAGGGCACAGTGCAATGAATGTGATGCATTCTATGTGGGCAAGACTGTAAATAAACTTAAGCGAAGGATTTCATGTCATCTGTCAGAAATCCGCTCTGGATGTAAAAATAATGCACCAGCCAAAGACACACAGGTTTTAAGTTCCAGATCCTGGATCGCATAGACATGGGTGATCTTGAAGGAGACATCCCGAATATTCTGGAGAAACATCAACTCATGTGGCAATTAAAGCTGAACTCTTTTAGAAAGCCTGGACTAAACTACTACTGTTCAATTAAAAGTGCACTGGAACATAGAAAATTGCCACATTGTTTACATGACTAATTGTATTTTATTTTATTTTTTTCTACAAATTGGTTTTAAATACCATTTTAAATAATTTGAAATTTAGGTGTATATTTTGTTTCCATCATCATACATATATTTTTTATTTTTTATTTATTTTTTTTTTCTGGTTCTCTTTTTTCCACTTTATTCAAAATGATGGTAATAACAATACTGACTAATTATACAATTATATAGGTTTTTAGGGTTCTTGTACACAGACCTGAAGAAGTCTAGAAGGATGAAAGTGATCTTTGTTAACAATAGGTTATGAAAATAGAAACTGATTTGTACATGCAAAATGTATATGTATATATTTATATATAATTTTTGATCGCAAAATGAACTAAGGTTGATATATTTCCAGCCATGTAGTATATTGCCTTGTATAAAATCACAGACTTAATAATCTACTTAATAATTTGGTTAAATAAGATGTACCATTAAAGTACATTAGGGCTATATATTATGACAGCTACTAGGTGGAGCAGGACCAGCTCGAATGTCACACTGATGGGGGAAGGGATGTGAATTTAACATGTGTACCAATAACAAACCACTCCCATGCCTGATAAAAAGTACATATATATTTAGAAAGCTTGTGAGGAAATTATTACACTTTTTGTTTTACTTGGATCGCTTGTCTGTGTACTTTAATAAAGGATTTCTGACTGGAAACAAACTGCCTGCCTTGCTTGGATTACTTTCGAATACTTAGTAATGCTGTAGAATTATATATTTTCTATTACTTTTTGACTTGACGAGTTTACATTCGCTACTTCTACTACTATTGTCTGATCTGATTAATATACAGTGATTAACTAGAAATATATGGACTGAAAATCTTCCACACAGAGAAGTTTCTTACACTGTTTTGTTTTTAGACCCACTACACTTTAGTGGGTTGTTTTGAGACTTTGGGGATACCACGGAAATTACTTGTAATAATAAATAATTAAAACACAAGACAAACCTACTACAGTACAATGCTACACATGTTCAGAAATCACACAGAAACTTAAAACAATATCATAGGAATGATCTGATAAAAAAATAGTCTAAGTTTCTTCTAAGTTTAACTATTCCTAAGATAAATCACAGTGCTATAATCCTACTTACATACATAAAGCATCAACAGTGCTGGGTTAGATGTCCAAGATCAAAATGCTCCCAGTCTCTCACTGAACAATAGTTTTTAAACACTAACCAACAGCTCTGCTGAGGCCCTCCCAAATTACATTTTGACACTTAGTTTTGGAGTTCCCAGGCCACAAACTGCATTATTTAGCAAGCTAACACCTGCTCAGGAGACTACAACAATAAAAGGCATTTCACATATACACTCTAGCTGAAACCAGAGAAATGAAGCACCTTCCACATGTAAATTCTGGCCCTTAACTTTAACCTTAAAATAATGGGCCTGAAACCTTCATCCAGACTCACTTGAGCCAACTTGTAAACATCAAAGAGATTCATAAGATCTTTTCAGCTTCAAAAGACACATTTGAAATGCTTGGCTTGGTTTTCCTTACAGCAGATGGCAATGTTGTAACAATCCTAAAGTTCACATTTTACAGTGTTTTCTTTCATTTAAAAACACAAGCCTGTATTTTACATTTATTTATACAATTGATAGAATTATGTATCAAATTCTATTTGACTAGGCTGGCAGCCTTCACCCATCTTCCTACAATATTCACAAGTATGCCCTGCCTTTTGCACAATCTGTGACTTATGGTTACCTATGTCTGATGCACAGAGTGGTGAGCCAATGCATGGGTAGTCAATGGCCTTGCTTTTCTTTGGATATGTAATCATTTTTAATTTGCCAATAAAGTAAAGTCACTGAGCACCCTTAAGCCAAAGAAAATAACTATAAACAATAAAAAAGGCTTAACTAATAGCCAGAACTAAATCCAGATACAGCACTTATCTCTGTGCCAACACAAAATTAAATCCATAATGGGAAACCAATAAAAACTTTAATTTATAAAGCTTTTTTGTCCCACGCAGTGTTAGGACTTCTTCAGAACAAATTCACTATCAAAACAGAAAGCAATTGTACCAGTATAACAAAAAAAAAAAATGTAAAAAATACAGGCCCAACGAAATGAAGCAGTAAAAGCATGATTTTTTTATATTTTAAATTTGTCTGTTTTTGTATTACATGAAAAACACAAGAAAATACTTCATTTAGGTTTATGTTTTGAGCCTACTAGATGTGCAAATGTTATGAGAACTGTTTTAGAGTTAAAAAAGTACACTTGTAAGTTAAATTTAATTTTTATTTTAAAAGATATACCTAGTCAAGCTTCTAAATATGTTAAGCCTTCTGTATATAATTCCACTTTATTTAACATGCTTAAAGTGTTTGAAAATGTTTGTGAAGAAAAAATTAGAAACCGTTTATATAATGTAACTCAAATCAACACATTTTAAAATTTGGATGTGAATGAGAGGAAAGTACTTTTTGAATTAAGGCAGGCAAGATACATTAAGATCATGAAGAGTGATAATGGGGGTACATTAATATTAATGAATAATGATAGATTTAACAAATGTATGCAAAATGTTATTAAATAATGAAGCAGATTATAAAGTTGTTAACTTAAGAGACATACACAAAACCTTTAATAAAATACAGTTTTTTGTATGACAGTCTTATGAATGAAGTAATTGACTTTGAGGTTTATAGCTTTTGCGTAGCTGATAAGCCAAAAGTTGGTACATTGTTTGGAATACTGAAAGTCCATAAGGACCAAATGAATCCATCCTTCAGGCCTATTATTTCTTCACCTAATAGTGCTACAGAGGGAATTTGATTAGTTGATTCAGTTTTGAACCCACTTGTGCAAAAATTGGATTCTTTTATAAAAGATTCATGGGGTTTTCTTGGTAAAATGAAAGAATTTTTGTCTAATTTCAATTTTGAACCTAGCAAACATTATGTTTACTGTTGATGTGACTGCTTTATATACTTCTATCCCTCATGATGAAGATGTAGACTGTCAGACAATTTCTTGTCAGAAACACTAACCTAACCAATATAAGGGTTAATTTTTTGTGTGATTTGATTGAATTATTATTAGATGATTTCTTCATTTTTGATGGTAAATATTATAAACAAATAATGGGGGTAGCAATGGGGTCTGCATCAGCTCTCTCATTTGCTAATATTGTAATGGGGTGGTGGAAAGCTATTATTCTTAGTGAATTGTATGTTGAATTTCAGATTCACTATTTTAAAAGATTCGTGGAAAACCTTTTTTTTTTATTGTACAATGGAATAGTGACTCTGTCACACAGTTAATAGAAGTTCTTAATAATAAGTCTAAGTTTTTAGAATTTACTTATGGTGACTGTGGTTTATATGTTAATTTTTTGGATGTTCATTTAGAATAGAGCACAAGTTTAAATAATTTTGATAGTAGTATACATAGAAAGAAAACATTCACTAATAGCTATTTACATAACAAAAGCAATCACCCTGAATTTATTAAGAAAAATATACCAAAAGGTCAATTCATTCATGCAAGTAGAATGACTACTGAAGACAGTAAATTTAAACAGGAACTAGATTTTTTTAGTGATATGTTTGTTAATAGAGGATATGAAAAAAGATTTTAGATGAAATAGCAGAAGAAATCAGTTTGAAAATACAAGATTTGCACTCCCAATACTTAAATATGGTTTTATTAGTAATAATTGAAGTAATACTTTAAGAAATAGTATTAATGAAATAGGAAGTTGTCTTACAATGTGGATATGACAGTGGACAGTAAATATATTAACAACATCATTCAGAAGAATTGGAAGATTTTGGAAGGTAATAGTGAGTTATACAAAATAGTGGGTAGTGGACCTAATTTTGTATCTAAAAATATAGTTTAAAGAAATTGTTACAACATGAGAATACAAAATATATTCCCATTGTTTTGAATACTGAAAAAAAATGGGAATGATTAAATGTGGCACCTGTAGGTGATGCCAGTTATATTGGAAGGATTGTTTATTTCTTTGAACACTTATCCAAAAATTATGAATGTGCCAGGTCATTTTACATGTAGGCGCAAAGGAATAGTATATATTATTGTTTGTAGTGGGTGTCCTGCATTTTATATTGCAATGACCACTAGAACCTTGCAAGAAAGAATTAGAGAACATCAGTATGCTATTAAAAAATGTGACAGTAATAATGCTTTGTATAAGCATTTCACAGAATGTGTTAATTACAAAAAAAGTTTCTTTTTTCCACCTTGGAAAAGGTCCATTTAGATCTAAGAGGTGGAGATTTTAAAAAGGATATAGAACAAAAAGAGACTTCTTTGCAAATAGAACTGAAGGCTGACAAAAAGCCAGGTTAAAATGAAAGTGTCAACTTAAAATGCTTTTTGAAAGATAGAAGGTTGTATTTAAATAAATAGTATGTAACTTTTCTTTTAAACTGATTGATTAGAACATGTGTTAATTGTTTTATTGTAACATGTATAAAAATGCAATGATGTTTACATTGGTTATTCATTTGTTCTGAAGAAGTCCTAGAGATGAAAGCATTGAAATAAAAGGTTGTACGCTTAATCTGAAGTTTTTATTCTGCTTTTACAACAAATTCAAGATCACTGAAACAGTTTAAATACTACTAAATAAACAATGTCCAAAACTATTTTCAGACTTACTGTTTTTAATTTTTTTAATGACATTCAGACATATTTTGTAATATTTAATGTTTTTTTAATTATTTTGCTTAAGAGGTTGTGAACATTTGAACATATTTTGGACATTTTTTTAATACTTTTAAATGAGAGTGATTAATTGGATAATCATGTTTTTATTAAACAGGGTCAATTAGTTAATTTATTAGTACTATCTAAAGCATGTTTCAGTGATGATGAATTTGATCTGAAGTCCTAACATTGCGTGGGATGAAAACACTTAATAAATTAAAACCTGTATTGGTTTCCCATTATGGATTTTATTTTGTGTGGGCACAGAGATTATAAGTGTTGAATCCAGATTTTGTTGTGCGTGCTGTTTAAGCCTTTTTGTTGTTTATAGAATTTTTAATTTGTGTTTAGTTTGCTTACATTCTGTTGCTGTATTAGTAGTGGGAGTGGTACTTGGTATAGTAGTACTACTATATAGGACAGCTTGCTCACTCCCTTCTGCAGATGATGCTGAGAGTGCCCTGTCCTCTGAATGAGTGTCTCACTTGGGCTGATTGTCTGATGTACATAGTGATCAGCCAATGTATGGGTAGATAAAATAGTTTTTATACAGTACAACTGCAATGTTTTATATTCTTTAGCTATGCATATGTTATTTTACTCACCCACCTCTGCAGATGATGCTGAGACTAGTCTGCCATCTGTAGGGTTGTTGCACTGAGTAACCAGGAATGCATAGTTAAGCACAGTCTGTTTTGTCTGAATACATCATTGTTAGTGTCTGTATTTGCTGGATATATCAGTGTTATAACATTCCCATGTAAGCATCATTATTTTTACTGTCTGTTTACATCATTTATCTATTGTATTTGTTCATGTCAGGTTGATCACACTCCTTTGCTGCTTGTACTGAGAGCGTCCTAGCCTGGGGTTGCATATGTCGGATGCTTATAATAGCCAGCCAGTGCATGGGTAAGCAAAGTCTGGTTTGTTTGTATGTATTAATGTTACTGTTTTTATCTGCTGAGCTCTTATGTTAACCAAGTGTTGACAGTATGTGTAATTCACTGCCTCATTGCCAGTGCCATGACATATCATGCCAGCATCCTTTTCCTATGACTGTCCCATACTACTAGCTGCTGATCCTACAGCTCAACTGTGTCAGCTGCTGCTGCTGCCTATGATGCTGGAACTGTGCTTCCTGTACTTGGACACCCTACTACAACTTTATGTAAAATGACACACACAGGCAGTATTTTGACAAAATGCTCTTTGATGTTAGTAGTCTGTATGCATGTATGAGCAGTGTTGTAACCTAGCTCTGTGTGGCTGTGTGGGTTTTTCATAGGAGTCAAGAGCAATGGTATTAAGGCATATCCAGTATCCTCTACTATTTGTCCTTGTAGGAAGCTACCCCTTGTAAATCTTCGCTACAAGTCACAGGTTTTCCATATGTGGAAGCCATGCAAATTGTCTGGGTGGCCTGCACACACATTGTAAATAATAACTTGTGCATTACAGACCTCCTGGCAGTTAAAGTGTTACCCTTTTCTGTTCATGTGCCACCTTCCCAGTTTCCACTTGGGGCCTTTATCTCAATGTGAATACAGTCTATGGCCTCCAGTACCTCAGAGAAATGGACTATGGCATAGAAATTTTGCATTGTGCTAGCTCTCTCCTCAGGTGTATGTGGAACCTCATATAATCCACCACATACTGAAGCATTGTCTTGAAGATCTGGTAGAGTATTCTTCAGGCAGAAGTCTGGGAACCCCCTACTAAGTCTCCTTTAGGTAACTGAAAGGTCCCTGTAGGGAAAATATATCAAGTTACATATAACTAAGTATCCACTGAGATGGGTTCTCCAAGTCCCATGGGGTCGGCAGATGTCTACTGTTTCCTGCATGGTGTTCCTGTCCACTCTGTAATGGTCAACTATTTCAATTTCATGGAGCCCACAGTATGTCAAATGTGTTCTGAAAACCCTATGACTTTGAGGGCAACATCTGGCAACATCAGCAACAGCACCTTCTATCAGGGCCTCTTGCAGATACAGGATTACATTTTTTTCAAGTTTACTTGGGATGTATTCCAACATATGGTTAAATTCAGTGCTAAAGTGAGCATGACATGTTTGTGCATGTTTTATGTTTCTGAAATTTTTCTCAATGTTTTTTCCCTTTGTTAGAACATAGCACACTCATTATATTTTAATTAGCATATAACTCTGCTACCCCTTCTTTATTTATTTTTTTTATTTAACATTTATTAACCAGGAAAGTCCAACTTGGAACATAGCCAATTTTCAGTGGATGCTCAGGGAGAAATGCTCCAGATGCATGTCTTTGTAATGTGGGAGGAAACTGGAACACCAGGAGGAAACCCACACGAACACAGGGAGGACATGCAGACTCCACGCAGAAGGCACCCCAGCCGAGAATCGAACCGGAGAACCTCTTGCTGTGAGGCAACAACGCTACTGCTGCAGTTTACCATCTGGCCATAACATGTTCCTGAATCGCAAATGCCCAGCTCATCGCTGCTTATTGTGCACACAAGCTTAACACATTGAGCAGCTGTTTATGAATCCTGGCCCTAGTCTTATAAAGGAAATCAGTAGAAGCAAATATAACAAATTTCTTAGAAAAAGACTTTAAAGCATATATATTACATCCAATCAACTAAAAGAGCAGATGTTAAGCTTAAGGTTAGCAAAACAAATTCCTAACACTATTTTGAAAAAGAAAAACAAATACTTATTTTTTTCTATTCTTTACCTCTAAATATCTACCAGTCAACAGTCCCATCCAGTTTGTTATTAAGAATAAGCTTCTGAAGCAAATGAAATGGAAACTTGCCTTAGTAAAGCAGTGATTGCAGAGTCTGTACATCTTCAGAGAAGAAATCATTTTTATTAGCATTAAATAAATTTAGGATGGGAACTGGCAATATTATTTCATCTCTGAAGATGTCTGAGCAATGAAGAATTATTCTTTTAGGTTGCCTTTGTTCTAATAAAATTATAATCTTCTTTGCACGCTATGATCAACAACACTGAAATCTACATTTGCGCAGGAATTTAAATACAGAGTACAATTACAGCACCTAAAATACAAATAAATAGTCATGCATGGATTTTCAGAGTTACTGTATCAAGGACAGTGGACAATTAGTAAGCATGTAGCATGAGGCACTATTGAGGAGCCTATCCCAATTTCCCCAGTTTCCCAACACTACCTCTGCTAAAATAATTTGATCAGAACCACACTTGGGGAAATCAAACCCTCCACTATAAGAAGTAGCTTGTTACCAGCCCATGTCCTTAATCATCTGAACCTTTTGCTAGGTATAATATTATAAAATGCAGCATTATAATTATAGAAGATCATGAAAGACATGGCAGTAACTATAGTATTCTAACTGAAAAAGTTAACTTTCTACATTTAAATCTACTCGGTGTTATAGATAGGAGCAATGCAGCATATCCATATGTTGACAGTGTACTTTTCAGGCATGACTTTATTAAGTATATGACATAAACTGCCATAAACATATGCCATGGTAGGGGGAGTTGAAGTCAAACATTAAATTCTTGTATTTTGTGTTGCGTTATTGCCTTCTTGTTTTGTATATTGTGATTCATTTTCTTTACACTGTGTTCTATTTGTATTCTGCTTTTAACTACATATTTAAACTAGAAAAGAGACCACAGCTGTGTCTGTTGTAAGTCACAAAGAAATTAGTTTTTCCCCACCCTCCCACCATGGTGCTGTTGTGTTTTTAAACAACTGTCTTTCTAGCTACATGCCCCTTATGTTAATTTAACTACATATCTCCTTCCCTTTCCTCTTTCATTGGCTGTTGTGAGTAAGCACAAAATTATCATTTTGTGAAATCACTTCCCTTTGACTATTTCAAATTTATTGGCCATCCCATAGAAAGTGCCTACCCTGCTTAGGCACACTGCAACTCTAAGGGTATTAAATAATTTTTCCATTTTACCTTGAAAATCTGCACTATCTACTCCAGCTCCACCAGTTACTGGTGAGTCCAAATTCTGCCTCTCAGTAGTCATCTTGGACTTGGTGCTTCTGTTTTGCTCCTGCTGAGAGAAGGAGCCTAGGAAAATTTTTCTGGGAACTGGTGATCACTGGAAGGCCTAATAATTGCTTTATAGGTGCCAGTTTGGAATTGGTGCTTATATTTTGCTCTTGGTGAGAGAAGGAGTAGAGTGCATAGATTCCTGACTCATTCTGGTTGGGAAGTGAGTGCCTGTGCTTGACCTTACTGATTGGTCTGAATGCTATTTCAAGTCATCTACCAGAGAAAAGGCTGCAACAAGCCTATAGACCCTTACACTGTCTGAGGCAAGACTGCAGATCACCCAACAGGTTGTGGCCTGCTTCTCATCTTTGGATTGGTGTTACTGTTTTGCTTCTGGTGAGAGAAGAAGCAAAGGAGCATTGTATCCCAGCAGAGTGAAGCTGTGGTGAGACCAGAACTTGCAGTAGTCCATCAGTAGCCATTCAGGGGAGTCTCCTCTTTCCATCATTCTTGACAAGCTAATTCTTTTTTTTCAGTAAGTACTGCTTGTTTTGCTTCTAACTTCAGAATGTCTGCCTAAATAATTTATCCATAAATCATCAGGCTCTACTTATTAGTTTCCCCTCAGGTGTTTCAGTGCCTTGTATAGCCACAGACACATTTGAGCTGACATTTTTCCTGTAAAAGTACCATTGAAATTTCACCAACACCTAGTTATACACAGGAAAACTAGTTTGCAGTGACATGCACTACCAAAAGAGCTGCAAACCGGATACACCTGATATTACATTATATTCTCACTCTAACTGTCTAATCAATAAAAAAGGGTCTTTTGACATGGATATGAACTTTCCCACTATCTCCATTGCCAGCTTGCTGGATAAAGGTATCCTGAGACAATACAGAAATCGCCTCATGTTTACTGGCAACCAGTTAGTTCTCAAACAAACTGATATAGTACGTGACAGTTGTATTTACACAATGTTGCTGGAGGTAAAGCTCTCACATAAAAAGCACACCTGTTGTCAATAAGGTTGTCAATAGTACACACACTGCACTTACCACACATAATTAAAAGCAGACACATAGACCCACATATGCTGAGGCACTTAAATGTAACCTTCCAAAATCCCAAAGACCTCCTTGATGAAGTACACATGACAAATAGCCTCAGTGACCCCAAATGTACTCTTTCAAAACAACACCCTCATCAAGACATACAGCCACATGTGGCAAGCCACCATAGAACCCAACATTCTAGTCATTAGAGACTACATTATGAGACACACTGATGTCCCTCTCACCAGGCTGTGCAAGGAGAAAGTTGTGGTCAGTTACTTCTCAGGGACTAGGATCCACCACATTACACACACACTCAGGTCATTGGACAACAAGAACCAGAATTACAAAGTCATAGTCCCTATGGGTGTTAATGAACTGAGATATATCTCTCTACACTATATGATGAGAGACATTATAGGGGTCTTGGAATATGTCGCAAGCTGGCATGACTAGCACTGAAAAGCATTTCACCTTCTCCATGGATGATGCCACAATATGAACAAAGATGACTGACTTTAATAACTGGCTTAGTTTCTGGTGTCATTCTAAGGGGGTGTAATATTTGTCAGCATGGAAGGAGATGGTCAACAGATCATTCTGCTTTGCTAGGGATGGTCTGCACCTCTCCCCTCTAGATTTTTGGATCCTCCCCATATTGCCTTTTCTAGGCAATACCAAACTGAAAGTACTTCTGACATAGCAAATTAAAACCAAGAAAATCTAAAGGTGTTACTTCTCAATGCTAGGAGTCTAAACAAAAGCTTTACTCCCTTTAAGCTCACTACACCCTACAGAATGCTGATGTTTGTGTGGCACTGACACATGGTTTAAAGTCATGAAGAGCACACAAACAGTGCAAGGTTATAATGCCTTCTACACATTTTGAACACCTTCTGCACAGACAGGGACTAAAGGTGGAGGTGTCTCAGTCTGCATCAAAAATAAATATACCTCAAGGCTGGTCAAAGAGGACAATGTACTTGAGCCTCTCCAAGTTCAAATCACCATAGGCAAAAGCCCATATCACTTCCTTGCAAGCTATAGGTCCCCCTCTATAACTCAGGAAATCCACACCATGTATTTAAACTTATTGAAAATACTCAACATCCAACTCAATACCATATCCATGGGAGACTTTAATTACCCTCCACTATTAACTGGGAATCATATATGACACCAAATGAGCAGGCACAGAGATTCCTGGATTTTGTAAAGACAAGTTCCCTAGACCAGATTGTCAGTACACCAACCAGGCATACAACCATAATAGATCTGGTCCTAACTAATATGGGAGGGTGCTGCACATCCCCTAGTGTAATGTCTTCTCTGGTAAGATCACACCACATATGGTCTACTTTAAAGTAGACATAAAACCTGGAACCCCAGCTATCTCTAGTATATTCAGGAACAACTCCAAGGCTAACTTCCTACTATTAAGTGATAACTTGGGAAATTTTCAAGCCCCCATAAACACTGAGAACACTGCTGCCTATGAAGTACTGTTCAAAGAAACCCTATGCAAGCATGTTAATAGCTGCATCGAGGCAGCTGTACCCACCAGGAAGAAGTACAGAGCTAACTGAAAAACAAGCCACACTGCTGGAATTATGGCATCAATAGGCTGTATAATGGAAGGAAGAAAATCATGGCAAAATTTAGGAGGTGCAGCACCCAGCAGAATAAAAACACTCACATCAAACTAAACAAATAACTCAACAACCACAAGGCATTCTTTAGCTATGTCCACAACCTCAAAGGCCTTACACAATTGTGTGTAGAGCTCATTGTAAATGGACCACCTATACTGAACCAGAAGATATAGCAAACTTACTAGACAACAAATTCATTTCCAACTTTATCCCTCTCTCCCCATCAACCTTCCCTCAGCAAATAGCATCAAATAAAACACCCCCTGCTATCACTAGGGAACAGATCCTTATTCTCTAAGGCCAAGAACACTGTATAAATGGGTCCAGACAATATCCCAGGGTGCCTTCTAAATAGTATGAAGCATGATCTAGCAGGCTAACTAGAATTGTTTTTTTAACTATAGCCCCCAAACAATCTTCATGCCTCATGAATGGAGAACAGAAATGGTCATTTTTCTGCACAAAGGTGGGCCATCTACATACCTTGGAAACTACAGACCCACAAGTCTCTCTAGTCTCATATGCAAATCCATCTACAGACCTGGAAGCTACAGACTCTTATGCCTCTCTAGTCTCATATGCAAAGCCATGAAATAAATTATCATGGAAAAGATCAATAATGACATAGGAAACCTCCAGATATGGGACCCAGCTCAATTTGGTTTCATCAAGGGCAGGTGAACTCATCCTGATGAACTTTTCTGAGAAGGTTACCAAAGCAATGGATAAAGGCAGAATGGTTCACATGCCTACCTTGACCAGGCCAAGGCATTTGACACAACCCCCCACTCGGGCATTGTTGACAACCTTAAAAGGTTAGGTACAAACCCTTATGTAACCTGGTGGATTGTCAGGTGGCTCACTGACTAGACCCAGGAACTTAGAACTGGGGGGATCTGCAAAGAGACTACTCACAAGTGGAGTCCCTCAGGGACAGTCCTGGGTTCGCTCTTTTTTGTCATTTACTTCTCTGAAGTCAGGGCCAACATCAATGGCCTCTGGCTGACTAAATTTGCAGATGATTGCAAATTAGGAGCTCTCATTGAATCGCCCACACAAATGCTCTCCAGAAAGGGCTGGCACAGACAAACAGGTGGTGTCAGAGCCATAGACTAAAACTAAATGCCAAGAAATGCATAATAGTATCCTTTGGGAAATCTTCCACCCCTTGTAACTATCATATTGACAACAAACGTTGACCCAGTAGTCAGAGACTTGGGGACACACATAAACAGTAATCTTGCCTTTAGCCAATATGTGCCTACAGTACTGAGGAAATCATCCTATGTTGTGCAACTTATAAACAAAGGTATGGCATCTATGTCCAAGGAAGTCTTTGTTCCACTGGATTTGGCATTCATCAGACCTATCAATGAGTACAATTCCCCCTTTAGCATATCCAACAACTGGAATGTCCACAGAGGTTCCTCATTAAAAGAAGACATGGCATAAGTAACATGTCCCATGCGGACCACCTCAAGGCTCTATCCCTGTATTCTGTCTACTATACACTGTTGAGGGGAGATCCATGTCTGGCATACAAGGCATTGTCAGACCCCACTCTGATGGACTTCTTGCATATACACAAAACAAACAGCACCAGAATTACCCATTTTAAAGCCTTAAACCTTGCCTGTGATATAAATAGGACCTGCTGGAGAGATAGGACTATATCCTAGAAACTACCTCTTCTCTGAAACAGGCTCCCCATCCATGTGAAGCAGAGTTCCTCCCTAACAGAATTCTACTGTAACTTGGACAATTGAATGGATAACAGGAACTTCACATCTGGTTTGGCACCTATGTCTATAACGGACACAGGCAGAATGTAAATTGTTCATCTCCCCAAACCCCTGTTTACACTTAACTAGGGTACCAGCACTTATCAGAGAGTTGGCATGCATGGTTAGGCTTAAAAAGACCCTATCTGTCGTTAGCCTTGTAAAAACCTATGAACCTATAAAATTGCACCTACTCATTGTATGACTATCTGGGCAGTCAAAATATAGTAAAATAAGCACATAATACTTTATATATGTTTTTTCTCTAATTATTGCCTTCCTCTATTGGTTTTTCATTAGCAGAACGGTTATCAGTAACATCACACACATTTAAAAGGTTTGCTGCCTGTATCTGTGTACTCATCTGCCCACAACAGGAAAACATTTATGCTTGATTTTGCTAAAAGTGGCTGAACAGTCATGTAACTCTATTGTGCTCTTTCTGTTATCCTAGAATAAATACATTGCATTTAGTCAGTCACCTATGCTTTTATACTAATATCATTTTTGAAATGCAGCTGGCATTTAGTGCTGTTGACTACTGCATTACAAATCCATAGAATGTTGCCGTTTTACTTACAGAACACAGCTTAGCAGCAAAGCATTTACAACTGCCTGCTCTGATCATATGGTATTTGAATTTATGAGCAACCCATGAGTAGCCAACCATCCCTTTTCTATAAAATAATACTAGGTATCATCAAATGTAATAATGAGCTTGAAAATAGAAAGAGATCAATAATCCATTAAGCCTTTTACATAATAAGCAACTTTAGTCCTTGAATCGTTGCCTGAACATCTCTGCTTGTTGTAAACCAGATAAAATCTATTTTTATGACATATAATGTGGCAAAGGGGGAATCTATTTCCATCTTCTACTAGTTATGGTCAATCTTTAAAGAAATCTATAGAGCTATCTGCCTCAAAAATGATTAAAAAATCAATAACATAACTTTTTTTGCAGAAATGTGTTTTGATAACCTTTCTACAAGTGCTGCTTTGGACATCCATCACCAGTTGACTAGATGTATTATCTATAATTGTCTTCTAATAGACGTAGAATAATTATGAGAAATGAAATGCTTCACTGGGGAGTACGGGTGTCAGATAGCACCTATATACCATACATCAACTGGCCGTGTGTGCAGCTTTATCTCATTGACTAGAAAAGATACAGAGACACATAAAATGCAATTCTTGCACCATGCCGGTTGTTCTTGTATAGCAGTCAGCCACTTATTAGTATAATGCCAGATCTACTTGTTTATAATTAATTGCTCTGTATTTTCAGAAGCAGTGCAGGGTAAGCAGTTTATAAACTAATTATAAAGCAGGAATGTTCTTTTTCTGTTGAACGTGATTTTCTCAGGTAGCCCCAGTGAAAATCCTTTCACTACAAAATTCTGATAATAACATTTTCTTCTCAGTTTATCATTTTTATGAAATAGTGTCATTCAACATCCTACATAATAATGAAAAGTACACACAAATCTTATTAGGCAGTCATAAGCGTGATGCTTTGCTTTATTTCTCTCAGGTTTTTGTTAACAGAATTTGTTGTGATTACTGTAGTCAAAATCAGAAGTTGTCTTTTACAGTTCACATAAACCTGTTATCTGTAAGGGCATTTTAAGGAAAAAAGTGAAATATCTAACTGATAAACACTATTTTAAGCCAAATAAAAGATTGTGTCATTTTTAGTTTACCACAGCTTAAGAAACATTGTACACTAAATTAAACTACTAGAAGCATTACTACTGCATGGATGGCTTTGCAAGATATTATGGAAAATCTAATATTATAAATGTCACTAATAGGTGACACATTTCAAAGAAATACTAAATGCGAGATGATTAGATTATTTTAATATCTTTATTTTGCAGCAAAAGGCACAAACAGCAGTTTAACTTATTTAATACTCTAGGTCCTTTTATTCCTCGCTAAAATTGCCTTACACCTGTCACATGCCTCCTTCAGTTCCTCAAGTTTCAGCCTCCACAAACTCTTCAGGAAAGATTGTCCAATTGCCAACTTTGGTTAACACAATTATCATTAATGTCAAACTCTCTATTTTGAAATTATATCATCTGCTTGAATAGCTCATTTATTGAATAGTGATACTTCCTTGGTTTAGATGATTTCTCTCTGGTGCATGAAACTTCCGCCAGGACTGCAACCCCCTCATTTCTTTAAAGGTAACATATTAAGCATTTTAGTTGCTGTAATTTTGTTAGATACTGATGCAGACCTTGTACAATTATCATGCATGTCATGACACTATTTTCAAACCACACAGCAGTAAATTACACAGTGATTTTTTTCTCATATGTGTAATATGATATAACTACTCAGAGGATACCATTCTTTTTAAGCTATTGTATATGCCATATAATGTATTCTTTCCCTTAGGTAGTTCCAATATGCATTTCTTTGCAGTTCCACACAATAAGCCCTAATTGTCATGTGCTGATCCCTTCACCCATCTTTTTCAAGCCATCACCCTGTGTTTTAATCCCCTAGTACTGTTCTACATTGCAGTCTGCTGTACCCCAGCTTTTCAATTTTTTTTATGTTATTGCAAGCATGAACATTATTCATGTCAAATGTGATGCTGAATAGGCCCTTAATGCTGTTTAACATTGCATTTTGCATACCCCCCTCCTATTTTTTCATAGATCTCCTTTTATTTTAACCATGGCACTACTCATGCTGAAAACATGGTACTAAATGGTCTCATGTGATACTATCAGTAGTTTTACTGTGCACCGTGACTTACATTATATTTGTGTCATACACAATGTCCCCTAAGGACAGTGTGGGTGATGGTGCCCATGATCATAGGAAAGTGCTAGCATGCGAGAATGGTGCTGACTCCCTGTGATGATGTGACCTACTGGATGCAGGTGATCTTACACACACTGACCTCGCAGTGCTGCATGACCAAGAACTTGAATGAAAGGTACTTCAATGTGTAGGTGGATGTTTCTGAGGCTTCCCTGCCTGCATTCTTTTGGGTTATTTTCCTCCCAACATTTCCAGTACTTTTCTGAGAATCAAGTGGTGTGCCCACATATGTCTAGAAAGGACCTCATCCATGTCCACCACTGTTTCCTACTTAAACCTGGTATGTATCAAGTAGTGTAAGCCTGCAGGCAGATATGGCTGCTGCTTGTGTGGGCCACTATGTAGTGCAAGAGTGTGATCATGACATTATTCCTGCTCTACCATTTCCAAATACTGGTGGAAATCCTCATTTGCACCTTGCATTACTATGACCATCTCTTTGGCAGTCAGCTGAGGAAGAACAATCTCCTAGGACATCTGTTGTTGGGCAGCCAATAAGTTTTGTGTCTCTGAAACTAGCTGAGACATATGCTTGTGTCTGTCAACTCTTTGCACAAGTATTTAAATAGGACATTGAGGGCCAGGAATTGAGGTAGCCAATAAATGCCTTTACCTGAATGACCTTTTTTGGATAAAGGACACCATTATTCTTTTGGGAAAAAAAAACTTGGCTAGGCTTAGAAAGCCCCCTTGGGTCATTAGCCTAGTAACAGTCCATGAATCTATGACTACATCACGGTGGACACTGCGACCTCTGAGATTAAACTGTCCTCCTGAAAGTGATCCTGTGGTTGAGCAAATATTGATGAGCTACACAAAATCTCTCCCTGTACCAACTGCAATGTAATTTTCTCATATACTTTACTGTGTGTGTGTGTTACTTCCTGAAGAATTATGTACCTGCCTGGGGTGTGTGATCCTGCATTATACTTGGTAACTGTGTGACACTGTCTTCAGGCAGTGTCATATATATATATATAAGGAAGTTCAGCTATGTGATATTGATAAAATGAAACAATGTGTAGATGCTGCGATAAGTGAGTGCTTTTATATGGGCTTATTTGAGAAACATTTTTTGAATATCTAACTGTAGATGAACCTTTAATACCACAACTACACGGTCTTCCTAAGATCCATAAGCATGCTACTTTTCCTCCCTTTATGCCGATTGTGGCTGGAAGTGGATGGTTGACTGAACCATTGTCCATTTAGTTGGACACACAACTAAAGATAGTTCTAAATCAATATCCAATAGTACTGTGTGACACACAACATTTTTTAACTGATCTGTATGAATACATAAGAACACAGGGAGAATGTGATTTTGAATTATTGGCTATGCTGGATGTAACTTCACTATTTACATGTATACCCAGTGAGGATGGAATTTGTATGGTAAAGAATGTATTATGTAAATGCAGACAGTTTTCAGATGATAGCATTGATTTTTTTATGTATGCCTTTAGAATTAGTTCTGTAGTGTATTTTTATTTGCAGACAGATATTATTGGCAAACAGCTGGCGTTTTTATGGGCACCAGCTGCACCAACTCTTGTGCCAATATTGTTATGATGGAGTGGGAGCAGAGTAATATTTTGAATACATCTGAAGTGGCATTTTATAACCACTTTGTAGATGACTTCTTCATTGGATGTAGAGGTAATGCACACAAGTTTAATGGTTTTCTTGAAAAATTAAATAATAGCAGTCATTTTTTGAAATTTACATCCAATGTATCTGGAAGTATGACAGAGTTTTTAGATGTTTCTATTATGTTGAATGAAGGTAATCTTACAACTAAAGTGAAAAGAAAGCCATGCTATACACCCTCTTTCCTCCATTGTACCAGCATGCATCCTGGTCATGTATTTTCCAACATTATGATGGGTCAAGGGATGAGGGTGTCATGGCTATCATGTAAGGAATGTGATTTTAAAAATTAAATGGAATATTTACATGATGCTTTTATACAGAGAGGATATTCCTGATATGAAATTTCTAAAGCTTTTAATAAAGTACAGGCTGAGCATAATGGGCGAGCTAAGCCATTTTTTTTTCAGATAGGTCGCCTGCACAAGTTGTATCGGTGATTTTAATATTAAATATATGGCTGGGGATAGATTACCCATTGTGTTATCTTTTTCGAGTGATGTTGATAATATAAAAAAGGTGATTTTTGACAATTGGCAAATTTTGTTGATTGATTCTAAAACTAGCGATATAGTGGGACATGAACCTAAGTTTGTCTTTAAAAATACAAGATGTTTGAAGCAACTTTTGTGCTATCCTAAGTTTTACAAAGCATCTTTAGTCGCTACTGGAACATACAAGTGTGGTTCCTATAATTTCTGTGAGTTCATTGATGAATCTAGGTTTTTTAAAAGTCCAGCCACTAGTAAATTATGGGAACTGAGATGTTGGGCAGACTATACCACTACTGATTTAATTTATGTGGCTCGTTGTGTTACATGTTTCCATTTTTATGTGAGGAAAACTAAACGGTCTTTGAGAATAAGAATAAGCGACCATGACTATTGTACTAGGAAATCTTTTACTTATAGTGCATTGGTCAAACACACATTAGAATATGGATCTGACCATAGGTTCCTTTTACAAAAGTCCTTCATGTCATGCATAAATTTAATAGATTAGGTCCCATTGTGTCTAATACTGAAAGTATTGAACTACAGTGGATTTTTAGACTTGCAGCACATAATCTGTATCTGTCAAGCCCATATTGAAAATGAAGAAGCTAGGCAAGGGCTGATTTTTGTGCATGTCCCTTTAAAAGTTTTGGAGGGAATTTTAATTGATTTCATAAGTTCATAGGTTCATAGGTTGGTACTGAGCTATCTGCACGAAGGCATACATTAGCCCAGCCACATTGTGCGATATTCACCGCCCCTTTAGTAGTTCTCTAGACCCTTGTCCTAGCAGCTAGTACCCTTGGCCCTTATCTAGTAGTGCTGTTGGTGTGATCCCCGATGTGAACTTTCTGTTATCCATCCACTCATCAAGGTTCCTCTTGAAGAGTGATAGTGAGGGGCTCTGTCTTATGTAGATCGGGACCCTGTTCCATAGTAAGGGAAGTCTCTGTGAAGAGAATCTATCCCTCCAGCATGTTCTATTCATTGTTGTGTTGAGGTTTATATCCCTAGAGCGTGTAGCTCGAGTAGATTTGGCTTTGCTAAGATGGAGCATGTTCAACAATTCTAGGTTGGACATGGCTCTGTACGTTAGACAGAGATCGCCTCTGAGAAAGCGGTATGCAACAGAGAACAGTCTTAGCTTTTTCAATCGTGCTGCATAGGGCAACTGTTTGAGGCTAGTAATTCTCTTGGTTAGGTACCTCTGTGGTCTCTCCAGCTGCTGGAGATGTCTAGCCAGGTACATTCCAATTGGTGCATTGTACTCAATAATGGGTCTGATGAGGGAAGAGTAGAGGGGCACCATTACATCCTTAGATCTTGATGCGAACCCTTTCATGATCAGATGGGTCACATAGAAGGATTTTCTAACCACTTTGGCAACATGGTTATCAAAGGAAAGCTGGCTATCTACTTGGGTCCCTAGATCCCTTATTTCTTCCTCAGATTTCAGGGGATTATCTCCTATGTTGTAGTTTGCGGGTACTCTGTTTTTTCCAAAGGGGATTACTACGCATTTTTTGCATTTAGCTTGAGACCATGGCTTTGACACCATGCATCAGTCTCATTTAGGCCCTTCTGGAGGATCTCCATGTTGGCCGGAGACTCTATTATAGCACCCAGTTTGCAGTCGTCCACAAACTTAGTCAGCCACAGCCCTTCCATGCTTGCCTGTACTTCTGAGAAGTATATGCCAAACAGGAGGGGCCCCAGGACAGAGCCCTGAGGCACACCACTCATTACTGGTCTGGATTCAGACATAGATCCCACTACTCTTACTTTATGGGACCTGTCTGAGATCCAGTTTGCGATCCATCTTGTGACGTAAGGGTTTATGCCCAGGCTGGTGAGCTTATCAATAATACCCAAATGGGGAATGGTGTCAAATGCTTTAGCAAGGTCAAGGTAAGCTGTGTGTACCTCCTTTCCCTTATCTATAGCCTGAGTAACTGTCTCAAAGAAATCCACCAGGTTCAGGAGGCATGATCTGCCCTTGACAAAGCCAAACTGTGTGGGGTCCAGCGACTGGAGGTTCCCAATCTCTCCATTTATGAGTTCCATAATGATTCGCTCCATAGCCTTACAGATCAGACTGGTCAGGCTTATTGGTCGGTAGTTCCCAGCGTCAGTTGTGGCCCCACCCTTGTGTAGCAGGACCACCGTTGCCGTGCGCCATTCTCTGGGCACATATCCTGTGGAGAGGCTGAGATTGAACAGGGTATTAAGAGGCAGGGTTAATTCCTTTTGGAGCTCGCGTATGACACAGCCTGGGACACCATCTGGTCCCATAGAGACAGTGTTTTTAGCTTTAGATAGAGCCTTGTTAACCAATGTATCAGTAATAATTGGACTTACACAATCCCCTGGAATGGTAATAGGCCCTGTAGGTCATGGGGGGGGGGGATTTGCACTGAACCTGTCTGCCAAGATGTTGGCAATGTCAGAAGGGTCAGTGTCTTTTGTTATATTTTGTACTAGCTCAGAACAGACCTGAGCATTGCCATTTAGGTTTTTGACGTAGCCATAGAAGGCCTTATGGTTATCCTTGGCATCCTTGGCAACTTTCTTTTCAAAATTAGCTTTAGTTGACTTGATGAGGGCCCTCAATTTCTTACTACTGCTGATCAGGGATGATTTTTCTACTTGAGATTTGGCCTTTTTTTTGTACAAGTCTCCTCCTTTTATTGTAAAGTTTGCTTATGTCCGGGGTCCACCAGACTGGTTTCTTCTTGCTTGAGGAAGGAATTTTGGTTTTATTTGGGATAGTACGGTCCATGCAATCCTGAAGATGCATATAGAGTGCCTTGGTGTAGGATTCCGCATCCTGGATATCATTATCCTTCTGCAAGGCAATAGTGAAGCTTTCCACTTTGGATGCAAGTAGTTTGAAGTTTGCTTTGGAAAGGTTTTTGACTGTATTTTGACTGGGGGAGGTGGAGGGGTGAGGATGTCCAGGGTTATCAGTTTGTGGTCGGATCTGACCAAGGAGGGAGTGATAACGGGTGTGGTACAGTGGGTGCCCATGTTTGTGATGATTAAATCCAATATGTTGTCCCCTCTAGTGGGGGGACATACTAGTTGTTCAAGGGCATTTGAATTTATAAATTCTATGAATCGCTGAGCATAGGAGTTGGAACATTGGTAGTTTGCCCAGTCTATACCAGGGTAGTTGAAATCACCCAAGATTATGGTGTTGGGTAGGACCTTTATATTTTCCAATCTCTCAAGGAATGCAGAGTGAGCATCTTGGGACATGGTGGGCGATCTATAACTGGCTACGACTTGAAATGTGGTTTTGCCTGCTGATAGTTGCGCATGGATGATCTCTGGGGCATCATGCTGCGCTACTAACCTGGAGATATGGGTATCCTTGATGAATATGGATACACCTCCACCCTTTGTACTGCGATCCGGTAACTGAGGCCGGAAGGTATGATATGAATTGTAACCTGGCAGTGCTGGGGTGCTCTCTTGAGCATTGAACCAGTTTTCTGTCACTGCACAAACATTGATTTTCTCCATGCTGAGGAGAGCCTCGAGTGTGTGCATTTTGAGGTTGAGACTTCTGGCGTTGAGTAGCATTACCCTTAGTTTTTGGTTACCTGTGCTGGTTATGGTGGTTGGTTTGTCTTTGAGTCTTGCCTAAAAAAGGCACTATGGGGACGGCAAGAGCCTTGGCCAGTATTCGAAAAC
The DNA here is from genome assembly GCF_019279795.1 of Protopterus annectens. Lineage (NCBI taxonomy): Eukaryota > Metazoa > Chordata > Ceratodontiformes > Protopteridae > Protopterus > Protopterus annectens. Next base: position 812,057,078 of record NC_056729.1, read on the forward strand.
CTAGGTGTGACAGATGCAACTCATCTCTGGCAAAACAGCAAGGCTTGTCTATCATGTCATCCCAGGCAGACAGACACTGGATCCCCTTAGAATGACACCAGAAACTTAGCCAATTGTTGAAATTGATCATTTTGTCTTTGTATTGTGGTATCATTCTAGGTGAAGGTAGTATGCTACTCAAGGTCAGGGTCATACCAGCTTGGACTACATGATCAGAGAGCTCCTCAATGTCTCTTTTTTTATGTAGTCCAGCAAGGTACGTCTTAGATCATTCACACCAACATGTACAATGACAGTGTCATACTTGTACTTGTTCTGGAGTGACCTAAGTGCTTGTGTTATGTGACGGATCCGAGCACCCAACAGGCAGCTGACAGTAACCTTCTCCTTGTTCAGCCTGGTGAGTGGAACATCCGTGTGCCTTACTATAGAGTCTCCTATTACTAGCATGTTAGGTATGGTGTTTTGCCTTAAGGGCTGTTGTGAGGCACACTGCTGAGGTGGAGTATGTGTTTTCAGGCTTGTGTTTGGGGGTGCAGGTTGCTTGCTTGTCTGCTTTGGAGGGCACTGTTTCTTTTTCAGATTGGTACCTAGTGCCTCCAAATATGTTTTTGTGTATTTATGCGTATGTTTTGCCGGTGCTTGTTTTGTAGATTCATGTGTGACAGGTAGTGTGATGCAAGTGTGTCCCTTATCCACTTGACTGTCTGTTAGTCATGGGTTGAGAGCGCTTAGTCTCCAGTCTGGCTGTGTATTTGCATCTCTCACAAGTGTTTGTGTCTAGAGGTAAGAGGAGAGGGTTGTCTGTATACATGAGGCAGTTGTGACATTGCCTCAGGATGCCCAATTCCACCAGATGAACTGGAGAGTACACCTGAAGCTGACCTCTGGACATGCTTTGAAGAGTAAATTGAACTTAAGTCCTGTGGACGATTGAAGGTCTTATGCTATATTATAATAGTGCTGTCTAGGAAATTTGGAGAATAATAGTGCTGTCTAGGAGATTAGGACAAGTGCTGATTTCTGTTTTGCAAGTGCTGCAATAAGAGCAGCTGATCTGAAGCACTTGAGTTGAGGCTTGCTTAGTTCTAAGGGAAAATTTACAGTGCAGACTTTGTGGGGCCGGGAATAGTATACCCCAACTAACTGGCGCTGCCCAACGCTGTTCTGTGCGCAAGACCACGCAAAAAGAGAGTTGCAGGGTTTTTCCTCTAGATAAGTGAGGAAAGTGAGTACAAAAACTGTTTTCCTCTAGGTAATGAGGAAGATAGAGTGCTATAGTAATTAGTAGCTTATTTAGTGCTTATAAGTTCTGAACAAGTGCTGAGCATGAACAAGCAAATTTAAGTGCTAAAACTAAGAATCTGTATCTGCACTAGATGAGTTACAGGACAGAAACAAGTACAAATACAGGCTTTCAAATCAGAAAGTTGAGAGAGATGGAAGAGATTGCCCAAACGGCCAATAACTACAAATTCTGGGCCAGAACCACTACTTATGTGGTAGACAGGTTACCTAATGCTTACCACTCCCACTGATAAGCTAGAAGGCTTCCTTCCAACACAGAAAGGCTTGGGGGACTCAGAAGCTTACATACAGTCCTGGATACAGCAAATCTGTATCTGGAACACTAGTTGCAGAAAAGGTAGGAAACAGGCTTACAGTTTTTTTTTTTTTTTTTTTTACAGAAAAGTAGCAAAAACAGTACTAAAAAACATGCAGTGCAAGCTAGCACACTTGAGTATGCAGCAATGTTAGACCAAACACCGTTTAAAAAATGCAATTAAATGAAAAAGGACTAAAAGCAAGTGCAGAAAGAGTTTATTACGTAGAATGTGGTAAAGAGATGGGACGGGGGAGTGTCCCAGATCAAATTTACAGTGGGGCGGGCAACTGCAAAAGCCACCAAAACAGTTTCAACAGAGATCTAAGCAAAAATTAACAGTACAAACTTTAAAACCAAAAAAATATTCTCAGCTCTGTATATTTGCCGATCCGTCTCTCAGAACAGTGAGACAACAGTTTCAACACAGATCTAAGCAACAATTAAACTCTATAACCAAAAATATATATACTCAGCTCTGTATAATTGCAGATAATATGTAAGGCAGTCTCTCATAACACAGGTTCCAGCAATTTGAATGCAGCTGTTACTATGCCAACTGAAGACACAGCAGAAAATGGGGGTGGGGTGGGGAAAACAGTTTCAATAGAGATCTAAGCAAAAACTAACAGTACAAACTTTAAAACCAAAAAAATATTCTCAGCTCTGTATATTTGCCGATCAGTCTCTCAGAACAGTGAGACAACAGTTTCAACACAGATCTAAGCAAAAACTAAACTCTATAACCAAAAAAATATATACTCAGCTCTGTATAATGGCAGATAATATGCAAGGCAGTCTTTCAGAACACAGATTCCAGCAATTTGAATGCAGCTGTTACTATGCCAACTGAAGACTCAGCAGAAAATGGGGGTGGGGTGGGGAAAACAGTTTCAACAGAGATCTAAGCAAAAACTAACAGTACAAACTTTAAAACCAAAAAAATATTCTCAGCTCTGTATATTTGCCGATCAGTCTCTCAGAACAGTGAGACAACAGTTTCAACACAGATCTAAGCAAAAATTAAACTCTATAACCAAAAAAATATATATTCAGCTCTGTATAATTGCAGATAATATGTAAGGCAGTCTCTCAGAACACAGGTTCCAGCAATTGTGTATGTATATAAGGTGTTGCTTACCATTGTACAATAAAGGAGTTTTATACTTGGATTTACGTGTTTGGATGTTGTGCCTTCTTACAGTGTTACTCTGCTTTTGGATTCTTTGATATATATATATATATATATATATATATATATATATATATATATATATATATATATATATATATATATATATATATATATATATATATATATATACATATATATATATATATATATATATATAAAGATAGAGCTAGATGTATATATCCACATATACACATATATATATGTAATAACTAGTACTGAAATGTGAGTATGTACGTATGCATATACACATACATATATGTATAGGTAGTGTCAGATTATTTAAACAAGCTGTTTCATATATGGATATACTCACGGACTATGGAATGCATAAAGCCTTTAAATACTCCAGTGATCACTGAGAGGCAGAATTCATTTTCTACTGTGCTAATTTTGTAAGGCATTCATCTGTTTAAAAATTATTTCCAGAATAGTTGGTGTACATACAAAATGACTGACCCAGGATAGCCACCACACCTTAAGTAGAGTGGGGGTGTGAGACAAATCAGCAAGTGAATGACCTACATACAGCTTTTTGCTTGCTGCTCTGTTTGATTCACTTTACCACTAACTAGGAATTGTATGCCTTATAGATAGTTGAAAATTTATTAACTCATAAAAACACAAACACGTAGTGCACAACATACTGCAGATTATTTTGGTCAGGTACAGGTTCTTGTTGAAATTAGCAGATTCTAAGGAAATGCAACTCTGTTATTAATAACAGTGGAGAGATGCCTTCAGCCCATGCAAGACCTCCTCCAGGTGATTACAGATTCCCTGATCTGGATGGCTGTGTCCATCAATCCATGGGGTTGCCTATACCCCCACATCAGTATGGTCCTCCACTGCAGGTCAATCAGCTAGTGAGAATATTTCTGGTCCTTCAAATTAGAATAAGACTTGTTTTGACACCTTCACACCCTACCCCTTTTGTGTCTGTCTGTATGCCTTATGTCCCTCACCAATATCAGCCCACTATAACTTTCATGTCTATTTTCACTGTCTTTTATGTTGTGTCCATTGCTTAACAGTTCCCTAAGCCTCTATCCTACACCCTGTTCCCTTACTCCTTCCCCAACTTACCCCCTACATAAAAAAATGAAAAAAATAAGGGAAACTATCCCCCATCAAAATATATTACCCTTCCTCTCCCTTCTTTTCCAGCAAAATCCTCCCGGTGTCTTCTTTTCATGTGCACCATGTCCTCTCACTATCCCATTTATAGCTGTCCTATATTCCTCTTTCCAACATTATAAAGACCCAATCAGGTTGTCCACATAAGGATACCAGTACTTTCAGTAAATAATACTTTATATCTTTTTGGTTTTTTTTGTTTTTTTACTCTCTCCTACTTAGCTTCTACTCAGCTGCAGTGAGCATCACTTTCCTTAATTGAGCACCAGTAATATATGTAGGCTTGCTCAAGACCACACTCAGCTCTCAAAACAGCTGAAAGCAATTATCACTTTGTACTCAAAGGGTTACATTCACTTAGAATCAAGCTACCTTTAATCTAGCATAAACATTTACAGACATCCCCAAAGCTTGTGGGCACATCTGCACAGCCCATCAATTTGTCATAGTGCTGTTAACTGACACTGAGCTTATTTGCAAAAAGTTGTGGTGCTACTCTTCCATATTAGGCCTTAGACTCACAGGAACCCTGGAACAATAAATACCACTCATAGTGCGATTTACTCCTATTTGGTTCAGATTACGTTATTAATATTTGTTCTACTCCCAAGGCAAAAGTTAAAGCATCAAGTATTCAGGACTAGAAGGAGCTAATCCAAACAATAACACCCCCATCAACTATTCTTGTTAATTACCCATTTTGTTAATATAACTTGACATTTTTTTTTCCATTTTTGTCATGTGCACTAAAAGCATGCTCAAATGCAAACTTAGAGAATCCACATAACTTGCACTGAAATTAGTTGTCACTGAAGGAATGGAGCAGTTACTGTACCTGCACCTGATGGGGTAAATTGCATAAGGAAACCATATCTACACTGTATTAAACTCTGTATGGATGATAGCTGTAGCATGAAGTATTGTTTTAATGCATTTCTTTAACAAAATATATACACATTCATCACTATTATCTAACGATGCTATAAAACTATAAGAGGAATTCATTAAAGCCTACACAGATTAATTTTCCATGTAGGCATAGTGGCACGGAACTTACATGGAAGTAAACAGCCATGCAATCTAGTAAACAGAGCTGAAAGGCATGCACGAGCATGCCAGCATAGAAGTGTCCATGGCATGCAGATCACCTCATAAGCAGGTGAACTGCATGCAAATGAGGGTCTAGAGCAATTCAGCAAGCAGATAGGCAGTTGTGCAGATCTCATGTTGGAGTCAGAAGTGTACATGGAAACTTTCCATGTACATGAAATGAAAAAGTGAACAGTGGCTGCAAAAGCCTTGTTAGAAGGTCAGAAATAGCAAAGCAGACACATGTGCAAAACTATGCACTGTGTGTCCAAAAATTAATGAAAATATATTTAAAATACTTTTTAAAAATACCCATATTATATTTGCACAGTGCGCAAACATGCTGGCATGCAAAAAATAATTTAAAAGTGTAAAAAGGAAAAAAATAAAATATGTGACAATAATGCATTATAGGGCCATTCATGGAGTATGTACAATGGTAAATGTCTGTGGTTGCTAAGGAGGCAGGTCCTGGAATAGTGTAGTACCCAGGTCGTGTGCATGCCTCTGTATGCAAATGAGCTGGGGTTACGGAATAGCAAAAATGGTTATCCGTGCTTGCAGATCAAACCCGTGTAGCCCCAGAACTATGTTGGTGTTCACAGAAGAGGTAGCTGACATCAGAAAGGGGTGTGTCTCTATTTCTTTAAGCACATTGGAGCACAGTGGTGCCTGTTTGCATGCCATGCCACTGAATTGAGTAGGGAGGGGTGTCCAGTGCTGCTAAGCTTTGTTTAGCCTTGGGGTGCATGTTTAAGCTGGTTTGAGCTGTGCTGAATGTGCCTGTTCATGGGGGCATGTCTATTGACTGCTGAGCATTATTTATACATGTGGCATGGGTTTGTGTGCTGCTCTGCAGTGCTTAGCAAGGAAGGCTGTCAAAAAAAGAAAAAAAAAAGAAACTGGCTGAGAAAGCCAATCAGATATAAATTACTGATGACCCCTGTTCCACCTAAACTTGGCCATCCAAACCCCTCAATGATGAACTTGGCAGGCGGAATGCATCATAGTTAGCCAATCACACAGGCTGCATCTGCAACAAACACTATAAAGTATGAATACACCCTACAATCTTATCCCCCCATACTCTGCACCATTGGAATACAGACTTGGAAATTTTAACTGACAGAATGCTAGGGGCTGCTGCAACTCTGCTACACCTGTATGTGCTAGATGCTCACATCAGTACTGATGCTGCTGCTGACAAATTTCAAGACTAAGAAGGAGAAGAGTGGTCAGGCCCAGGGTCCCCTTCCATGTTCTACATGTGCTGGAGATTGTAGAGCATTACAGGGTGAACAGGGACATACTACAAGAACATACTACAAGAACTCACCAAGCCCTGCTGCCCTCAACTCAAACAAAGAGCCAACAGAGGGGAACCCATCCTAGTGGAAACAAAGGTATGTGTAGCCCTTAGGATACTATCTACAGGTACTTTTCAAAGACCAACTGGGGACATAATGGGGTCTTACAGGCATCAGCATCCCGGGTACTCCACCAGTTCCTGGATGCCATGCAAACACATGCCAGTGAGCACATTTATTTACCCCCACCAAGCAGTATGTGTCTCTTCTACCATATTGCACATTACCCTGAGGTACTGGGTGCCATAGACGGCACTCGTGTCCACATCAAAGCACCGCCTGATGAGGAGGGTAGAGTCTATGTTAACAGCAAGTTATGAAAATAAAATTGCCAAAGATTCCAAAGACATCCACAAAGCATTCTATAACTATGTCAAGAATCTAAATGGCAATGCTCAGATCTGCTCTGAGCTAAAACAGAATGGCATTAAATATACTGATCTGAAGGATATTGCCAATATCCTGGCAGATCGATTCAGTGCCAACTTCACCCCCCTCTCACCCCCTAAATGGCCCATCTCAATATCGGAAGATTGCCCAATTCCAGTAATAACGGCCACACAGGTACAAAACGCACTCTCTAAAGCCAGGAATACAGCATCCATGGGACCAGATGACATCCCGGGCTGTGTACTACATGAACTACAATATGAACTGGCACCTCACCTAAGTGTCATGTTTAATCATAGCCTCACCTCAGTTTTCGTGCCCACTGAGTGGCGCAGAGCTACAGTTATCCCAATCCACAAGGGGGGATCCACCTTGGATCCCGGAAACTACCATCCCATCAGTCTGACAAGCCTTATCTGCAAGGCCATGGAGCGTATTATCATGGAACTTATAAACAAAGACATTGGCAACCTTCAAACACTGGACCCCACCCAGTTTGGGTTTGTGAAGGGCCGATCTTGTCTCCTGAGCCTGATTGACATCTTTGAATCAGTCTCCAGAGCCATGGACAAGGGTAAGGTGGTCCACACAGCCTATCTATACCTTGCCAAGGCCTTTGACACCATCCCCCACTCTGGAATCATAGATAAACTTAGTAAGTTGGGCATTAATCCCTATGTCACCCAATGGGTTGCTAAATGGCTTACTGATAGAACCCACACTGTAAAAGTAGCCGACTCCAAATCCAGCTCCAGACAAGTGACAAGTGGAGTACCTCAGGGTTCAGTCCTGGGGCCGCTCTTGTTTGGCATCTACTTCTCTGAAGTACAGGTCAACACTAAGGGACTCTGGCTAACAAAGTTTGCAGATGACTGCAAACTGGGAGCCATTATTGAATCCCCAAATTATGTGGATACTCTACAAAAGGGCCTTACAGAAACAGATGCTTGGTGCCAGAGCCATGGACTCAAGCTCAATGCTAAGAAATGTATTGTTATCCCCTTTGGGAAAAAACATGTATCAATGAATTACCATATAGGTGGCAGTACACTAAACACAGAATGTGTGATAAGAGACTTAGGGACTCAGGTGGACAGTGGTCTAACCTTCGAAAACCACATCGCCACAAGAGTCAGGAAATCCTTCTGTGTGGCACACCTCATCAAGAAGGGCTTTTTATCCAGAAAAACGGAGGTCATTATCCCACTGTACTCATCCCTCATTAGACCCATTATAGAATACAATGCCCCATTTGGTATGTACCTCTCAAGACATCTGCAACAACTGGAAAGGCCTCAGAAATACCTCACTAAAAGAATCACTGGCCTAAAGCAGATGCCCTACGCTGACCGCCTTAAAAAACTCCAGCTATACTCTGTCGCATATCGTCTACTCAGAGGCAATCTCTGCTTAACATACAAGGCCATGTCAAACCCAGAGCTGTTGGACATGCTACACTTAAAGAAATCCCAATCCCTCAGAGCTACACGCTCCAGGGATCTAAACCTTGTCATCACAATAAACAAAACATGCTGGAGGGATAGGTTCCCCAGACTCCCCAGACTCTGGAATAGATTGCCCATAAATGTCAAGCAGAGTGCCTCTTTGGACCTCTTCAAGAGGAACCTTGATTATTGGATGGGAGAAAGGAGATTCACCCCAGGGATCACGTCAGTCGCCCTGCTAGACAGGGGTCCAGGAAAGTAAATAATGTGGAAGAAATAGCCAGGGAATTGTTATGGCTAGGCTTGTATAGGCCCTAGGGCTGATAGCCTAGTACCAACCTATGAACCTATGAATCCCTCCAACTGCCAGGTCATGTGCAATGCCCATGGCATTATCATAAATGCGTGTGCTGGCAGCCCTGGCAGTTAACACAACTCTCACATCTGGCATGCATCACAGCTGCAACAGATGTTTGCCGGGGGGGGCATTCTATATGGCCATCTATGGGGGATGCTGGCTATGCACTGGAATCATGGATGATGGCACCCATCAGAAATGTACACAGACCTACTGATGAATGCCATAATGAGGCACATGAACAAACTAGAAACATCATAGAGCTTGTGTATGGACTGTTTAAGTCACAGTTCTGGTGCCTCAATACATCTGGTGAAGCCTTGCAGTACTTTCCAGCCACATGCTACACAATACAATCCTGTGGAAACAGTTGCAGCAGGATCATAACAGGGAAGGGACACACAGCCTCCCACCAGTACCTAGGTCCCTACAGCCACACCCACAGGGGGACTCGGAGTAGGAACCACCTGAGGCTGTCCCTGTAGGCAGACATAGGCATGTCCAGTATGACCTGCCCTTGGCCAAGTGGCAACACATAGCACATGCACTGATAACCTAGGGTCATAGGATCTGACTCTTCACTCCAACTTGCATACATAGTAAAAAGGATGCCAGCCACACCACACAACCTGCATCTAACCATGTACTGGCTGTGTACTGCATGCATCAGACAGAGTCAGCCCTGAAACACAGGTCTCTCAAACTCTGCATTCAAAAGGTAAGTCACTCTGCTATACAACAAATGTATGGGGAAGTAGACTATGATAACATATGTATAGACCTGCTGCGTGTTTGCAAGGGAATAGTGGCTACTGGCCAACTTGCAGAGCTCTAAAAGCCACTTGGGACAACAGGTACTCTGTTAAATACTGAGTGCCCCATAATATTCATTAGGCTACATGGCCGGAAACCCCACTGCATTATGCAAGGAAAATGCCAAACAGTGGGATCACAGGACAGATGCACAACTGTCAATGCCAGAGTCCCCTACCCCCAACACATCTGTGTTCCCATACAATAGAAGTGACAGAGTATGTTTGCAAAGATATAGCTGCAGACCACACATTTCCAGGATTGTGATATACAACCTGCCCACATATTTTACCCACAAAATGCAGGGGTTAGTGTATGTCTTATGTTGTTGATAGTGTGAGTAATTAAACCTCTCCCTCTCTCTGGTGGCTGGTGTGGCTCACCGGATTAAGGACATTAGCATGGGTGATGATGTTGATGGTTCGATACTGACAGCATATACAACTTTTGCATGTGTTACTCATGGTAGGAGTTCCAAAAACTGTCTTAATGCTGCAATCTGTGACTGCAAGTTAGCTGGGCAAAGCCAGAGAAAATAGGGGGACAGAGGGCCAAACATGCAGACAGACATTATACATGGTCTGAGTAACCTACAAGGTGGATAGTATAACAGCAGGTAGCACCAGGTCAGATTAGCTGCAGGATGTAAAGGCTTCACTTCACTGTCTCAGTAGTTACAACACTTCACCACCTGCATATTACAGTGTAGTACCAGACAACCACAACTCTATGAGGACCAGAGCAGATATATGGGGCATTAGGCTGGGCATTCTGCAAAAACATGTACAGGGAGAAGTATGCAAACTGTCACCCTGTTTTTGGTGTTACAGCATGTACCCCACCACATCAAACCTCTCAACCTCTTACAGCAACAAATCTGGCCAAAGCCATAAATATAAGTGGGACAAAGGCAAGTGTTACATACTGCACTTACAAATGTAAAGAACTGATAGAATAACAGGTCTTGCATTACCATGAATCTCTTGAAGTGTCTGCAGTCTGACTCTCAAATGTCTGTCATTATTTCCTAACGTCACTCTTTAACAATTTGTCACTAATGTGCCAGAAAATCACAATTTTATGCAACATGGACCAAAGATATGAGGCAAATATCTGGACATTCTCTGCAAATCTGTACAGTTGATAGGCATGAGTCACATATTACATTCAGCAAACAGCTGGGGAATGCCATGAACAAAATATCACGGAGGTGCTGGAGTGTGAAAACAGCTACAGCAGCCAATGGTGTGCAGCACACAAAATCCTGGACAGGAGTGCAGGTAGTTCTGGCCTGCAGTCACCTTATTAGTACTGACAGTCACACCCGGCATGCTCCTACACTTAACTAACTTGAGCCCATGTCTCTTGCCTCTTCTTGTGGACTGATATAGACTCAACACACATATCTACCGAACACATTTACATAACGTTACACAGCAAGAGTTAAGATGACATCCCTGTTATACACACACACACACACACACACACACACATATATATATATATATATATATATATATATATATATATATATATATATGTGTGTGTGTGTGTGGAAATGTCCCCACTTACACACAGAATGCTGGAGTTATCTGCACCTACACATCACAACAGTTGTCTGATGGTAACAGACCAAGGCCGCAGAAGGACAGAATCCACACCCCCACAGAACTCTGTGCATGTGGAATGTCACCCTGTCAACAGACAAAGTGAGCAGGTGGTGTAATGTGCAATGGTTGTAATACAGGCCTTGGACAGGCCATATTGTCCATGGCCAGTTGTCCACCTACCAAACTGCAACCAGCCAGACATTGTCATACTGGGAACTGTACACACATAACAGGGGTATTAACAAGTATCCCACTTCTATGACACTACAGATAATAACAGTAGCACGCTGGAGCACTCTGCAGGCCACACATGCTGTGTAATACTAGGCCACTTTGCATAGGCTACAAGTACTGTGGCTGCATCCCCAAATACAACAGACATAACCTGTGGTGCATGCAATAAGTACTGTGAGTTATAGTTTGTACAAATGGGTAGGTAGGGGTTCTAACCTCACAATAGCCAGCTATGTGTGTGTGTTTGTGTGCGTGCGTGTGTGCGTGCGTGTGTGCGTGCGTGTGTGTGTGTGTGTGTGTGTGTGTGTGTGTGTGTGTGTGTGTGTGTCTGTGCATAAATATCACCGCTTGCAGCAGTGCAGACATGCCTATCTCTGAGCAATGGTTATACATTTTAAGGTCCTTTGACTACCTGATGGCCTCTACATTGGCTTCCTTTACAAAACCCGCTGATGTCATCCACCTTGACAGCACTGGCAGACAGTCGATTTTTAAGTAATCTCTGTGGCACTTGTGATAAGTACTGTAAGCTGTAGTGTGCACTACTAGATAGGTCGGGGTTCTAATCTCATATCAGCCAACTCTGTGTAACTGTGTGTGTGTGTGTGTGTGTGTGTGTGTGTGTGTGTGTGTGTGTGTGTAAACATGTATCCATCTGCAGCACTACAGACAAGCCCATATGGGCAATCTCTTTGCAATGGTCATGCATTGTATGGACCTAAGACTAACTCCTGGCCTCTAAATGCCCTCCCTTACAAGGCCTGCTGATGTCATCCACCTTAAGAGTACTAGTTGACAACCCAAAATCAGATAAACTACTTGGCACAGATGATAACTACTGCGAGCTATAGTGTATAATAGTAGATATGTAACGGTTCCAGTCTCCCACAAGCCAACTCTGTGTGTGTCCATGTGTATGGTTACAGATATATCCCCTAGTGTCACTATGGATATGCCCATATGGGCTATTTCTGTATAATGGTTATGCATTTTACAGCCCTGTGACCAGCTCCAGGTTCTGTATAGGTATCATTGATGTCTGACAACATCTAGGTTTGTACTGTCAAAAAACCCAGGTGACATGTAGAAAGGGTAGCAGACCGTCTCACAAAGTATGAAGGCACAATTATGCCATCTGCCCCCATTGTCCCAGACATGACCTTCTACACATATGCACCTAGGCAACCATGAACAAATACTGCCGTGCCTTGCTGACGTCATATTTCTGGTGTGCTGCCATGCCATCCTGTGCTGCTGTACTGCTGCCATGTGTCCATAGAATAACCACTCAACCCCCTGGAACAGAAACATTTGTAGGTCCATGATACACCTGTCACTCTGTCACACTACCACCAGTCTAACATCATGCACCTAAGATACACAAGGTTTGCTGTTGAGTCATGACACATGCCAGCACACAGTACCTGTTGTGGCCCACAGCACCTGCAATGGCATAACAATACTACACTACACAACTACACCGAAAGTAATATGGTCACCTGTGCATCAGACACATATTTGGATGTCCCTGCATTGATGGCAAGGATGGCAGGGATGTGGCACATATATCATCACATGCACAGGGTGTGCTGTAGGGGATCTAGAAGCCTAGGTTGTGCCATACATTTGGCAGCATGTGTGTGAGTCAGGTGTGGTCAGATGTGCTGTGGAGAGGTGCCATGTGTGTCTGTTGGTGACCTGCTTGTGACAGTGATGTTTGAGGTTGTGCATGTACACAGTCAAGCCCAGTGATGGCCCTACACATGTATATGTTGGACATCTGTGGACCATACATGCAAGAGTGGACAGTTCACCATCTCCGGCCATGAACACAGGAACTTGCTTTGTCAGGAGTGGCACTGGCACCAGCACACCCAAGGTCGGATGTGGTGCTAGTACTTGACGGTAACTGCTGCCTGCTGGGCCTGTGTCCCCCATGGGATCACCCACGGTCACATGCCTAAGGCTTGTCATGTCATGGTGTGGACAGCATGTTTCCCTCTTTAGCACTGGAGGTACTGCCAATATGGGAGTGTGAGTGTGCATGGACATGTGGTCTCTCAGCAGATGGAGTTGCTGACCAACATCCACGTGTCTGATGCCCTACCCCAACCAGATGTAACAGCACAATGTGCAAGCAAAGACAGTCACTGTCTCAGCCCACCATCTGTCCACTACATCAAAGAAATGATCCATGGCGTCAATAATGCGGTGAAGGCAGTCACAGATGTCAAACTGTGCTGTATCCATGACCCTGAGCATCCATCTGCTGTTGCGTTTGGTACATGCCTGCGCTTCCACGATAGCCCAAAATATGCAGCGAGTGAGCTGTGATGTGGCACCTGTGACAGGAGGTGGATGGACAGCAGTCCTTCTTCGAGCACGCCTGTCAATCTGCCTGTGTGGGACCTCGCCAGCTGTCTAGCTGTGGATGATGTCTACACTCACTAATGCTATAGTTGTCACACTGTCCTGTTCAATGTCGACACCATGTGACTGTCCAATATCTGCAGGCTTCTAAGGACTGGGTATGTTTGGGCATACTGACTGTGTGCAGGGACAATGGGGACAGAAGTGGGATGTCAACCTTTGGGAGACATTCAGCTCCCGACAACCTCACCTGTGCCTCATTATATCCACCATCATTATCAGAGCTTAATGGGATACTGACATCAGGTTGTGAGGGGGACAGAGTCCAACCTCCCCTCCCACCATTCAACTATGAGGAGGAAAACAAAATCATACATTATTACCTGCATTGTTATGTATGGAAATTCACACAGAACCATACAGATGAGGAGCCACAACTGCATTACCAGTCACACATCTTCTCATCACTGATCTCATGCACAACACACAAACACACAACATACACAGACAAGACAGGCCCTTTCTAAGATGCACTTCAGCTACATTCAGTGAATGTTGCCAGTACACTATACCTGTAGGGTATGCAATATGATAGTGTATGTGATAGCACTACACATAATACCCAGTACTCCAATTCTGAGAATGATATGCCTGCTGTAGTATCACTGCCACAGTTATGTACCATCTCCATATAATGAGTGAACAGGCTTCCTGGAGTCATTGCCACCTGTATAGCAGGCTGCATACATTTTCATGACTATAACTGAAAATGTGTTAGTGTTTGTACAAATACACAGCTGTGATTATCCATTGCATGCACTGTAGTCAACAGTTCTGATATGGAACATACAACTATTTGACTCTAGCTAAGCATAGCAGTTGTGCCATGGGCTACATGGCAGTCTGTAACATTTGTATGGTATACATAAACCATAAAACAATGGTATCACACTTACCAGGTATAGGGCCACAGACTCCAGCCACACCTGATGTACCTATGAAAATGTGAGGGAGAAGAATTGTCAGCAATACCAAATGTTGCACTGTTAGAGGATAATATGTGCATATATCCACATGTACAGTAGATAATGTGATACTACCTACATTGCTGAAATTCTTTGTATGTGTGCAGGACTGTGCATTAAAACAACCCCCCAATGCAGATAGACCTGGCACCCATGTACTGGTATGCAGAGCCTGCCACAATGACTAATACCATATTACACTTGTGAACAAAGTAAGCTTACCTGGTCTCTCCTCTGATGTGGATGTTGTGGCATCCACCTCCAGGATGTATGGGGTGATGGATGCCTGGGAGCTAGTGGATGATTCTAGGTTTGCCAGGAATTCTTCTGTGGCTGTGAGTGGTTGTTCTGTTGCTGGTCTTCCACCAGTGGCAGCACAATCCTTGGCCACACCAGCTGCCCTTTGAGGTGCAGCATTCAGCATATATATGGCCCTGTGTTGGACCTGCTCATAGGTGCTGTCCTGATGTCCACTTTGGTTAATCACCCTGACAAGGTTACCCCACAATGCTGCACACTGGTTACGATGTTGGCGACCCCTTGAAAGCAGAATGTGATGATGCAGTCTGAGGCCATCCAGGATAACAGCATTCTCAGCAGCTGTGAATGGAGGATGCCTCCAGCGATACATTGTTCCTGAAAGACAAGAGGGGGAACACATTACAGGAACAGATACATGGCCGTCCACTATATAGAGACTCTCCACAACCAATACGGCTTGCACTATCCACCAGTCCCTCTCACATCATACCCCACAGTTTATCAACACACTACATGTGTGTCTAGCAACAAGGTAGTAGCAATACTGGGTATGTCCCTATATGCTTTGACAGATTCCAGGGATTGGAGGGTAACACAGTGCTGAGTGGAATGTTTAGCTTTGGTGGCAAATTTAGAAATATTGTTATAACAGCATTCAAGTTTGGAAGTGATGAAAGAGGATAGGTTAGTTAGTAGCGGGGTGCCATACAGAAATGAGGGAAAGAAGGAAAAGGTGGCCAGAGTATGCCTGATAGAATTATAGATTAAGTTGTTGTTCCTGTATAGCATACCTAGTTTTTGGTGTTTTTTCTTAATAATTTGCTGAATATGGATGTCGAACTTGAGGTGTTGGTCTATAGTTACACCGAGTAGTTTGGCAAAGGGAACAACTTTGATCAGAGAGTTGCTTTGGCTAAGGACTTGGAAGGAATTTTTATCAAAAGAGAAAGATTTTGAGGGTGTGAATAGTAGTATTTTAGAATTGTTTGCACTGAGAAAGGTGATTTTGGTGCATCCAGATCTCAATAGCTGAGAAGGCAGTCTGAGTTATATATAGGAGTTCAGGGAGGTTAGAGGCAGAGCAGACAAGTGTAGTGCCATCTGCATATTGGATGACTTTGGCATTAGGAATAACAGAGTGAAAGTTATTGATAAAGATATTAAACAGCACTGGTCCAAGGATGGACCCCTGTGGTACTCCAGTAGGGGTGGCAGGAGAGGTGCCTTTTTTCCATTTCACAGCCTGCTATCTATCTGACAGATAGCTTGAGAACCAGGAAAGAGTGTTTTGGGAGAGATTTTTGTTTGAGAGGTGACTTAGAAGGTGCTAATGGGAAACAGTATCAAATGCTTTAGAGAGATCTAGGAGCACTATGGCTACTAAGTTCCCAGAATCTCTGGCTTGATTGACAGTTTCTAAGAATGAGAGTAGAGCTGTTATGGTGCTATGTCCTGGTCAGAAGTCATGTTGGCAGGGGCGGCCCGTGCTATTGGACTGCCGGACTGCAGCCCCCTCAACTTCAAACTAACAAATAAAAAGAAAAAAAAAAATTAAATTTCGCAGACTTCGACAGGGACCGTGTACTACAGGACCAGGTAAGAGAGAGAGAGAGTGTGTGTGTGTGTGTGTGTGTGTGTAAATGCCCCTGGTGCAATATACTGGTAGTTAGGCTCATGGTGGTGTGGTAGGGAATACCTCAGGCTTGAACCCTGTACCTTGTATGCAGGTGTTAAAGACCTGAATTCCCTACCCACCACCATTTGTAAAAAAATTGCAGATTTTTGCCTCATATTTGATCTGATCTGTTCCTCATAATATCTGTGGTTTATAAATGTTGCAATGCTTGATATTTGATGGTGCAGTGGTAGCATTGTTGCCTCACAGCTGCAGGTTCTCAGGTTTGCTTCTTGTCTGGGGTGCCTTCTTTGTGGGGGGGGTCTGTATATTCTTCCTGTGTTTGTGTGGGTTTGCTTTTGTGTCCTCCCATGTTACAAAGACATGTCTGCATTATTTCTTCCTGGGCCTCTGCTGAGAATTTTTTTTTTGTTCCAAGTCAGACTGTCCTGATTAACAAATGTTAAATAAAATTGACAGGCATTTGAATTTCAGACTTCAGGTTTCTGAATGTTTAGTTCCTTACATATTTGATGGTGCAGTGGCAGTATTGTTGCCTCACAGCTATAGGTTTTCTGGTTTGATTCTTGGCTGGGGTGCCTTCTGTGTGGAGTCTGCTTCTTATCCCTGTGTTTGGGTGGATTTGATTTGGTGTCCTGCCATTTTACAAAGACATGTGTCTACAGTATTTCTCCCTGGGCCTCTGCTGAAAATTGTTTTTGTTCCGTCAGAAGTAAAATTGACAGGCATTTGAATTTCAGACTTCATATTCTTCAGAAAATACATAGTAAAACGTTTTATTCTAGCAATAAATATATAGTAACGCAACCTTTTATTATAGCAATTTTTTAAGTTTATAAGATGGCTATTTGAAATTTGTCCTTATTTTTGGGACTGTAATACCCTGTTAGTGGCTTTGTCCAGGTTTTTTGTGCTAAGATTGACAGCTGTGGCAAGAACTGAATTCACTGAATATGTTTGAGGGCTGTATTCCCTCATTACTGGGTTTGTCCAGGTGTTTTGTGCTAAGGGGTTGACAGCTATGGTGAGAACTGAATTCATTAAATGATAGCCATTTAAGTTTCAGTCTTCCTCTCTTTCACAAAGCAGCTGATTTGGCGTAGTGGTATGTTGCTCTTGACTGTTTTGCACAGGGACCTTGGCAGTAAAATGTACGGTGGTAACACAGCATTTTCTTTCACAAAGCAGGTGATTTGGCATAGTGGTATGTTGTTCTGACTCTTTTGCACAGGGACCTTGGCAGTAAAATGTATGGTGGTAACACAGCATTTTATTCTAGCAGCTTTCCAAGATTATACAAGCAATGTTTAATGTGTCCTTGGTTTTTGCCCTTTGACCCACCCCAATAAATTTGGCTTTTTCCAGACTTCTTGTGCTGCGAAGTTGAGATGCAGTTGAGTATTGAGTAGATTTTACAAGGAGCTGAGAGCTGCAGGGGAAGAGAAGTTTAGTGCTGATTATGCTAAGTCAGCTCACATTGCTAATAGCACAAAAGGTTGTGTACTTGCTTTTGATGCAGAAGGTTGTTGGTTCTACTCCCATAAGGGGTGAATGCTGCCGTACTGAAAATTAAGATACTAATTATGAGCCTGTTATCAGTTTGCCATCCATTTCCTATTGCAATATTACTAGCTTATTTTTAATGTAATTTAGGCAATTTATTCCTCAGGGACATCAGCCACTTTATTTTTCGATGAAACCATGAAATATAAAGGTGATTGCTAGCACCAACCTCTTCATTACAGATTTATTTAACGTGGAATTATTTAGATGACTTTTTTACTACTTCAGAGATTGTGCATATTTACTGATAATGGTGGACTGTAGAATTGTGCATATTTACTGATAATAGTGGACTGTAGAAGTTTGAGTAGACTTTTATGATGGAAATGTTCTGAATTGGACAGTTTTGTTT
This sequence comes from Protopterus annectens, assembly GCF_019279795.1. Lineage (NCBI taxonomy): Eukaryota > Metazoa > Chordata > Ceratodontiformes > Protopteridae > Protopterus > Protopterus annectens. The sequence goes on from NC_056729.1 coordinate 812,075,523, forward strand.
CATTGTTTACTGGAAAAATGTTCAAAGCAATAGGAAGGTGTATCAAAGAGCACATGTATGTTTCATATGCAAGGGGCCTATGATTTGAAAACAGCCCAGAATTAATTTTTATCTGCCACGGGTAAAATGTATTTTCTTTGAATGTGGGTTTTAATGTTGTTTCAATGAATGTGAGTTTCAAGGGCAGAGAAGGTTTAATGCCAAGTTTGTTTAGCAGATGTCTTAGTGTTTGTGCTGTAAAATGCAAAATAAAACTTTCAAATGAAGTTCAAATCATCATAGAAGTAAGTCAGTATGCACATTAGTGTTGATGGTAAATGGAGTGAAATAGCAAAGTAATGGATCATTGGAATGGCTGCAGGGAGGCTCCATTCGACCATGGTTTTGTGAGGGGGAAGGGCGGCAAACTTAGACAGCCCCAGCTGAACTATACCTCCCAACTGTCCAGATTTTCAAAGAATGAATAGATTTTTTGCTTCTTATTTTTGTTTTGTTCCTCATAAAATTTGTGGTTTTCTGGCAAATCATTTAGGAATTAAGTCACTAACTTCAGAAAAAATGCATGCTAAAGTAAGACCTGTTCTATCAACTGTCCCAGTTTATAGAAGAGCAATTTTTAGTACTGTTTATATGTTCCCCCAATATATTTGGCCTTGTCCAGATTTATTGCATTAACAGGTTGAGAGGTACATGCAAATAAATTGCTTTATAGAATTAGGCATAGCCAAACCTCTGAACTGTCCCTGATTTTGACTCAAAATGTTGCTCTTCCCCTAATGATCCCTCCACAAAATAGCAATTTTGGAAGAAAACATGGAGGGTTTATAATTAAGAAATGACTGTAATAATCAGATTACTTTTATTTCAGAAATGCATGTAGATTATTTTATTTTGTCAGCTGCTCAAGTTAGCAGTACTAATATTAAAGTGTCCCTTCTTTGACAGGTTCCCAGCTGTATTGTGTTGCTATTTTATATTTTACATCACATTTTTGGTCCACTTTTCATAAAATTGTGTTTTTTTGGCAAATTAGTGACAAATAATTAAAGACTGAAGTTAGAAAATAATGACAGACATTTGAATTTCAGATTTCATACCATTCAGAAAATTCATACTAATGCAAGACCTCTATTAGCTTTCTAAGTTTATAAGAGCAATATTTTTAAAATTGTCCTTATTTTTGGGCCTTTGTCCCATTTCTTTGTATGGCTTTGTCCAGATTTCTTGCTCTGAGGTTGAGAGGTATGACAAATGTGTCAGGGCCATCACAAGTCAGCCAGAGACATTTCAAACTGTGACATACTTGTTGCACCCCACTCCCCCATGTAGTGGCTCTGGATGTGTCGAAGCAAGGCAAGGAGTAGTTATGCAGTGTAAATGTGCAGAGAATCCCACCCATCCAAGGTAGACACAAGTACTAGAGTGGCTTTTCATCTGTCCTTGATTTTTACAGAATGGTCTGGTTTGGTTTCTGTCATATTTTTTGTACTGTTGATTTATGCTTATTACTCAAAGTGCCTGTTGCTCTGTGTTTAAGTAGCAATACTTTAATGACCATTAGGTAAGCTTGGCTGAGATTGCAAGATGCAAGTAAGCTTTAATAAGCATACTGTTAAAGAATTGCCAACATTTAAAGCCTTTCTGTTGCCATGTAGAGAATACTTAACTAGATAATGTATAAGCCTTGGGTATTGAAATGCATATGCCAGTATTTGTAATAAAGGACAGAATTACATTATTTTAAGAGTCTCATTACACTTGGAGACTTCCAGTCATCTCTGCAGGCTTTACCCGTAAACCGAATGCCAATCGTGTGGCCCATAACCTGTACAGTAATCCTTTTAAGCAATGTATCTTAAGCTTCTTTCTTGTTTGCTTTTCATTTTTTACTTTGATCATGTTTTCCCCATGAAACAAGTACATGTCAGGCAGCAGGTCTTTTTTTGGATAAGGAACATTTTTACAAGTGGGGGCATCAGAGATTTCTACTTTCAGCATGTTACTTGCTACTTTAGTAAAGCTGAATATAAATTATAATTAGAACTGCAGTGCAATAAGTGGTTTGAGTTGAGTGCTGCTTGTTTTTCTTATACTTGATTTTGACTGGCGTTCCATTAATGTATTTAAAAAAAAAGTAATGTATTTTTTCATGCCTCACAACCTTTTTGTTTCCATCTAGATATTAAGCTGTCATGCAGCCAATGCATTGAAATATTTTTATTCTTCTACACTTAATTTTGTCTTGATTGGACTCTCATGATGACTGTTTGGCACCCAGTGCAGTATATTTAGTTTTTGTGGTTTGCTACTACAGGGGTGTGTGTGTGTGTGTGTGTGTGTGTGTGTGTGTGTGTGTGTGTGTGTGTGTGTGTGTGTGGTAGGGAATACCTCAGGCTTGAACCCTGTACCTTGTATGCAGGTGTTAAAGACCTGAATTCCCTACCCACCACCATTTGTAAAAAAAAAAAACTGCAGATTTTTGCCTCATATTTGATCTGATCTGTTCCTCATAATATCTGTGGTTTGTAAATGTTGCAATGCTTGATATTTGATGGTGCAGTGGTAGCATTGTTGTCTCACAGCTGCAGGTTCTCAGGTTTGCTTCTTGGCTGGGGTGCCTTCTTGGTGGGGTCTTTATCTTCTCCCTGTGTTTGTGTGGGTTTGCTTTTGTGTCCTCCCATGTTACAAAGACATGTCTGCATTATTTCTTCCTGGGCCTCTGCTGAAATTTTTTTTTGTTCCAAGTCAGACTGTCCTAATTAACAAATGTTAAATAAAATTGACAGGCATTTGAATTTCAGACTTCAGGTTTCTGAATGTTTAAGTCCTTGCATATTTGATGGTGCAGTGGTAGTATTGTTGCTTCACAGCTATAGGTTTTCTGGTTTGATTCTTGGCTGGGGTGCCTTCTGTGTGGAGTCTGCATCTCCTCCCTGTGTTTGTGTGGATTTGCTCTGGTGCCCTGTCATTTTACAAAGACTTGTCTGCAGTATTTCTCCCTGGGTCTCTGCTGAAAATTGTTTTTATTCTGTCAACAGTAAAATTGACAGGCATTTGAATTTCAGACTTCATGTTCTTCAGAAAATACATAGTAACACAACATTTTATTCTAGCAATTTTCTAAGTTTATAAGATGAATATTTGAAATTTGTCCCTATTTTTGGGACTGTATTCCCCCATTATTGGCTTCGTCCAGGTTTTTTGTGCTAAGGTTGACAGCTATGGCAAGAACTGAATTCACTGAATGTTTGAGGGCTGTATTCCCTCATTACTGGGTTTGTCCAGGTGTTTTGTACTAAGAGGTTGACAGCTATGGTGAGAACTGAATTCACTAAATGATAGCCATTTAAGTTTTTGTCTTCCTCTTTTACAAAGCAGCTGATTTGGCGTAGTGGTATATTGCTCTGACTGTTTTGCACAGGGAGCTTGGCAGTAAAATATATGGTTCTAGCAACTTTCCAAGATTATACAAGCAATGTTTGTGTCCCTGGTTTTTGGGCTTTTGACCCCCCTCCCAATACATTTTGACTTTTTCCAGTTTTCTTGTGCTGCGAAGTTGAGTATTGAGTAGATTTTACAAGGAGCTGAGAGCTGCAAGGGAACAGAAGTTTAGTGTTGCTTAAGTGAAGTTGGTTTGCCTTGTTAATAGCACAACAGGTTGTGTACTTTTCTTTGATGCAGAAGGCTGTGGGTTCTACTCCCACAAGGGGTGGATGCTGCCGTACTGAGAATGTTCTCCTTGGTGAGGATACTAACTATGAGTCCGTTATCAGTTTGCCATCCATTTCCTCTTGCAATATTACTAGCTTATCATTTTTGTAATGTAATATAGGCAGTTTATTCCTGAGGGGCAACAGACACTTTATTTTTTGATGAAACCATGAAATATAAAGGTGTTTGCTTGCAGCAACCTCTTCATTAGTTACAGATTTCTTTAATGTGGAATTATTTAGATGACTTTTACTTCAGAGATGGTGCATATTTACTGATAATGGACTGTGTAGAATAGTGCATATTTACTGATAATGGTGGACTGTAGAATTGTGCATATTTACTGATAGTGGTGGACTGTAGAATTGTGCATATTTACTGATAATGGTGGACTGTGGAAGTCTGAGTAGACTTTTATGATAAATGTTCTGAACTGGGCAGTTTTGTCATTATGGGTGCATGCATTTTGTTTCATTGCTTACTGGAAAAATGTTCAAAACAAATTTAAAATGCCCTCTAACAACTGTAATATATTGTACAAGGAATATAATTTAGTACAATGAGGAAGGTGTATCAAAGAGCACATGTATGTTTCATATGCAAGGGGCCTATGATTTGAAAACAGCCCAAAATTAATCTTTTATCTGCCACTGGCAAAATGTATTTTCTTTGAATGTGGGTTTCAATACTGTTTCAATGAATGTGAGTTTCAAGGGCAGAGAAGTTTTAATGCTAAGTTTTCATTGTGAGACTGCATTGCTTTGTTTAGTAGATAACTTAGTGTTTGTGCTGTAAAATACAAAATAAAACTTTCAAATGAAGTCCAACTCGTCATAGAAGTAAAGCAGTATGCACATTAGTGTTTATGGTAAAAGGAGTGAAATAGCCAAGTAATGGTTCATTGGAATGGCTGCAGAGGCTCCATTCAACCATGATTTTGTCAGGGGGGAAGGGCAGCAAACTCAGACAGGCCCAGCTGAACTATACCTCCCAACTGTCCAGATTTTCAAAGAATGAATAGATTTTTGCTTCTTATTTTTGGTTTGTTCTTCATAAAATTTGTAGTTTTCTGGCAAATCATTTAGAAATTAAGTCACTAAATAATGATACACTGAGTTTCAGACTTCATAACCTTCAGAAAAATGCATGCGAAAGTAAGAACTGTTATTCTATCAACTGTCTCAATTTATACAAGAGCAATTTTTAGTACTGTTTATATGTTCCCCCAATATATTTTGCCTTGTTCAGATTTACTGCATTAACAGGTTGAGAGGTACATGCAAATAAAATTGCTTTATAGAATTAGGCATAGCCAACCTCTCAACTGTCCCCGATTTTGGCTCAAAATGTTGCTCTTCCCCCTAATAATCCCTCCGCAAAATAGCAATTTTGGAAGAAAACATGGAGGGTTTACAATTAAGAAATAACTAATAATCAAAGTTATAGATTACTTGAAATGAATGTAGATTCTATTATTTTGTTACCTGCTCAAGTTAGCAGTACTAATATTAAAGTGTCCCTTCTTTGACAGGTTCCCAGCTGTATTGTGTGGCTATTTTATATTTTTGCATCACATTTGGTCCATTTTTCATAAAATTGTGTTTTTTGGCAAATTAGTGACAAATCACTAAAGACTGAAGTTAGAAAATAATGACAGACATTTGAGTTTCAGATTTTATACCCTTCAGAAAAGTCATACTAATGCAAGACCTATTCTATTATCTTTCTAAGTTTATTAGAGCAATATTTAAAAATTGTCCTTATTTTTGGGTATTTGTTCCACTTCTGTGTATGGCTTTGTCCAGATTTCTTGCTCTGAGGTTGAGAGGTATGACAAATGTGTCAGGGCCATCAGTCAGCCAGAGACATTTCAAATTGTGACATACTTGTTGCACCCCACTCCACCATGTAGTGACTCTGGATGTGTCCAAGCAAGGCAAGGAGTAATTATGCAGTGTAAATGTGCAGTGTGTCCCCCCCCCCATCCAAGGTAGACACAAGTACTACAGTGGCTTTTCATCTGTCCTTGACTTTGCAGAAAGGTCTGGTTTCTGTCATATTTTTGTACTGTTGATTTATGCTTATTACTCAGTGCCTGTTGCTCTGTGCAATGCTTTAATGACCATAAGGTAAGCTTGTCTGAGATCGTAATATGCAAGTAAGCTTTAATAAGCATACTGTTAAAGAATTGCCAACATTGAAAGCCTTTCTGTTGTTGCCATGCAGAGAATACTTGACTAGATAATGTATAAGCCTTGGGTATTAAAGGACAGGATTCCATTACTTTAAAAAGCTCATTACACTTGTTGGAGACTTCCAGTCATCTCTACAGACTTTACCCGTAAACTAAACAGAATGCCAATGATCATGTGTGGTCCATAACCTGTACAGTAATCCTTTAAGCAATGTATCTTGAGCTTGTTTCTTGTTTGCTTTTCATTTTTTACTTACATGTTTTCCCCATGAAACAAGTAGATAGTTGTCAGGCAGCAGGTCTTTTTTGGATAAGAAACATTTTTACAAGTGGGGGCATCACAGAGATTTCTACTTTCAGGTTTCAGCATGTTACCTGGTACTTTAATAAAGCTGAATATAAATTATAATTAGAACTGCAGTCCAAGGAGAAGTGGTTTGAGTTGAGTGCTTCTGGTACTTGATTTTGACTGGCATTCCAGTAATGTATTTAAAAAGTAATTTATTTTTTCATGCCTCACAACCTTTTGTTTCCATCTAGATATTAAGTAAGCTGTCATGCAGCCAATGCATTGAAATATTTTTATTCTTCTACACTTATTTTTGTCTTGATTGGACTCTCATAATGATGGCTTGCCACCCAGGGCAGCGTATTTAATTAAAGTTAGTTTTTGTGGTTTTGAGCATAGCTCCTCCCCTTTCTAGTTGGCACACCCCTTCCCCTTGACCCCACCCATTCAGCTGTCTCCTGCAGCCCCCCTTTGATTTGAAGTCACCAGCCGCCACTGCATGTTGGGTAGGGGTAAGAAGTTGTTTTTTAGTCAGAAAAGGCATAAGTTGGAGGTGGATGGATTTTTCTAGGATTCTAGAGATTGGCGAGAGAAGAGCTATAGGGCGGACGTTTGAAATGTTAGTACCTGGCAATGTGAAGGATTCATTTTTCGAAGTGTTCCTCTGCAAATAGCTTGCAAGTCTATTGTCTGTTTGAGCAAAATAACATACAGACCTGTTCCCCATAGGCAGCTGCTTGGCTTTTGTAGATAATGCTCATTAACAGGTAATTGCCTGTCCACCAATCTGTGGCTCAGACTTGCTAATTGCATCCAAAATAGCTGGGTTGCACTTTCATTAGCCAATGATATGGCACCACAGTGCAATATTTAAGGCCTTCATGTAGGCCTTGGCCCCTTTCTTACTCTTTGAGATGGACATTAGTTAGGTGTGGAGACTACAGCATCACATATGGTAGGTACAAATAACTATTTGTCTACTGTTGAGATTTCTGGGGTGTGTCCACAGTTTTGCATAGTATGTTTGTCCATTGTCCCATGACATTGTGATTTACTGGCACTTCAGTGGTAAACATTGTAGGTTGAGGTCAGTAAGGAGAGGGAGACAGGTGGATGTGAAATGTTATACCCATCAGACTATGCATGCTGATGCAGTAGCTGCTATTCTATCAGCTCATTATCTTTGTAGAGGCAAACTGTGAAACATGCCCTGTCGCTGGACCTTTGCCTCCATCCTTTATGTCGGGTTGTGTCTGGATCCCTTGTTCTAGGGGGTTGTAAGGTATTGTAGGTCTGTAGCAGCTACCTTAACACACAGCTGTGTAGGTTCCAGACACATGGGGGAAGTGTGCCCTCTTTGGAGGACAGCAAGCGTACATGTAATTGAGACAGTAGTCTAAGCTGTGTCAATGGTATGCTTTACAGTCCAATAGAGGCATGTGCATAAGGTATATCTATTATGTAACAGTGCCAATCACAGAGTAGTAGGCAGCATATAGTGTGGCTATAGAAATATGTGCAGTGTGTCCTTACCTACAGGCCTTTGACTTGTAAACATGGGTAGCAGGTAATGCAGTAGCAGCAGCATGTGTGGGGTAAAATTGCATGACTCAGTCATTACTTGCTGTGTTCACAAGAATGTAATTAATGTGTAACACACTGGATTCAAGCCTAGGACTGTGGGTGGCAAAATATACTACATGCAAGGCATTTAACATACTGAGCAAGTGTATTTGCAAGATATATGTGCATACATATGGTCTGTGACACACTTTGTCTGCATCTATCATTTTGTGCATGGCTTTCAAAGGCAGTTGTTGTGCAGCAGGGTCTCAGATGTACACATGTACTTTGCTATTGCTGCCTTAGCAGGTGTGTTTAAAGATGATGCTTATAAAATGGACAATTACTTGCTATCATAACCCTCAACCTGGTAGAGTAAGAAATCTGGGCAAAGCCATAAATAAAAGTGGGACAAAGGCCCAAAAATGGGAACAATCTCCTCCAGTTAATTTAATCTTTATATATTGCTCTTACAAATGTAGAACATTGATAGAATAACAGGTGTTGGACTAGCATGTGTTTTGTGAAGGGTATGAAGTGTGAAACTCAAATGTCTGTTGTGATGTTCTAACCTCAATCTTTGATGACTTGCCAGTATTTTGCCAGAAAAATATGATTTTATGAAAACTATGCCAAAAATAGGGGGGAAAACTCTGGACATTCTGCCACAGTCTGTACAGTTGACAGGTATGCCTGATATCCTAGGCCTGACATAGATCCATTATTATTTATTCGGCTGTGTACTGGTGTAGTGTTTGCATCACAGTCCCAGGTACACACTCATTTTTCCATTATATGTATTTACAGTCTGTCAGTGGTAATCAGTACATTTTGCTGGATACACCTGTTTGAATTCAGAGCTGGTTGCTTAGTGGGCTAATAAACTATGCTGTAAGTGACAGGGACCTTGGTTTGAGATGTGGCAAGAGTAATTGTTTTGCTGATCTGCCTAACACTGAGAAATGCATAGGACTGCTAAGGCACTTTTAAGCACTGTTAAGTGGGTTTGCATGACGTGCTGCATCACAGTGCACCACTTAGCTCCCTCTAAACCCACGCTAAAAATTATAAAAGAAAATAAAAGGGGGGGTGATAGGAGATTGGTAAAATGGGGGCAAGCAACGGGAAAACATATTGAAAGGCAGGTAGGGTTGTGCAGGAATGGTGTAGAAAAGGAACATAGCTTTCCATTTCTTGTACAGCAATAGCTGTGCAGGTTTTACAGAATTTGTACAAAAATTTAAAGCCTTGCACCCCAGAGAGAGGGGTGAGGACAACACAAATGTGTTCATTAATTCATTAATTTAATAATTAGTTGTGTCCAGTGGGCACATGAGCAAAATAGGGAACTATATATGGGGAAATATTTTTTGTGTGACAGGTGCCCATTTTTTTATGGAGAGAGTGGAATGTTGGGGAGGGATGTAGGTACTTGTGGGGAGGGAATTTGGGTAGGAGAGGTTGCATTTGGAGACAGACAAGACAGACAAAACAGCTGACAGGGGGTGTGACACATGAGGGGGATAAACACCTTGAATGGGGAGAGTGTTGTGGAATCTGACATGCATGTACCTCCAGATAGCAGCAACATGACTGAGATCCCCATGCATGGGTTGTGGGCACTGCTCCTTTACTGCCTGAAGGTGGCTGTGTGCTGGGCCAGCAGGCTCCACCATGTTGTCCAGTCTGCCCTCAATCCTGTGCAGGCAATGTTCTTAGATCCTATGAACAATCCTGTGCACCATGGCAGGTAGCTGATCCTGGATGAAAACCCACCATCCATCCCCACTCCCAGGGGGGGACAGGCCCCATCCCCTAAGGTGGTTCCACCTGAAGGTGGTGCAGGGACAGCAGAGGAGGCACCACCAGGTTGGGTCCCAGACAAGCTGGGACCCGGTGCCACAGCTGGATGAGGTAGAGTAGGCGGATCACTATGCAGGTAAACCAATACATATAGGTGAGTTAGGAACAAAACTATTGTTAGTAATAACAGCATGTCAGAACATTGGACATAACCCCATGACAGTTCAATATATATTATGTGAAAAACAACAATAAATAACAGAACAGTCAGTATATTAACAGCATACCAGTAACAGTTGCAGCATAAGGCCAACAGAATAGGTAATTAAACAAGATATATTAATATGCAATCATAGTAATACATAACATTAATAAAACACATGACCCAAAATAAAGTTTATGGAACAACATATGTTAATAGTAAACCATAACCAATATATAACAATAATACATTTATGAAGATAATGGGTGGGGAGAGAGAGAAATACAGTCCATGAATACCATCATAGCCTATATAGTTGACAACAGTAATGCTAATTACTCTACAGGTCTGTCGTCTCTTTATGTGCAAATGTGCCCTATTGCTGCTGTAGCACGTACATACCTCTCAAGCTTTCCACATGGGACACTATGGGCCAAGCAGTAAGACCTGCAGATACATGACTACGAAGAAGACTTGCACATCAGGTGGACCTATATAACTACAATGGTGCCCTGTGGGCTGATGTACTGTTACTTTGATATTGACATATAACCATGTTGATGATACATCTGTAACAGTGGAATTACATAACAGTAATTACATTCTGTGACAGCATGACACTTGAGAGACATGCATGTGTACAGTAAAGAGAGCACACAACTGTCATGTCTTGCTTGGCAGGCATGAGGATAGAACCCAATAGCAGTTACTGCAGGGGACATGCACATCACATGTATTAATTGACTGCAGCAACCTTTACAAGACACTCCAGTCATACAGCCATACCAAGATTACACATTTTATTTATTTATTTTATGATATTATAGTTTATTATTATTTCATGTATTTCCTTTATTTTATATATTAGTAGCACATTGGTGGTAATGACTTTACCAGTCTGAAACATCTGAACAAACAATTATTTACACAATAATATGAGCTATCTCACCCATTTACCTGCAGTTACTGTGGACAGAATTATATCTGTAATCAATACGTGACTGATAGTATTTCTGGCAGCATGGGGGAAAGAACCCAATAGCAGTGACTGCAGGGGACATGTGCATCACATGTAATAATTGACTGCAGCAAACTTTACAGGACACACCAGGCATACAGCCATACCAAGACTACATATTTTATTTATTATATGTTAATATATATTTTATTATTTTTGTACATATTTCCTTTATTTTATGCATTAATAGCACATTTGTGGTAATGATTAACATTCTGTGAAATCTGAATAAACAATTATTTACACATAATATATGTTACCTCACTCATTTACCAGTAGTCTTTGTGGAGAGAATATCTGTCATCATAACATATCTGATTTGGTAATATTTATTAGTACAGAGCTCTGGATTTGAACCCTGGTCTCTGTGAGGAAAAATGTACTTTGTATATAGCATTTAACAAACTGAGCTACTGGTGAAATCTGACTGACTGATGTTTACCTAGACCTCACCTGGAAACAAAATTTGACCTGGTACTAGTACTACAGTGTTATAGTACATTGCAGTGACAGTTGAGTACACATGCATGTAATGCAGTCATAACAGAGATATTAGGTAACCTATACATTACTAAATAAAATGCAGGTGTCCACGAAATATTGTTACTGGGTTGAAATATCAGCTCTAATTCCACAGGTATTACACAACAGCTTATTACAGATACCTTCATACATTTACTGGAATAGGTTTGAGTTTTTCTTACATAACAGTTGGCATTATGCAGCTGTAATTCCACAGTTATTGCACTACAAATCTTTTGTACATAAATGGTTCATGCTCTACTCTTATTCTGTCTTATTTGACTAAAGATAGCTTAATTCAGCTGTACTCACCACACTCATGGTGCAACCTGACCAGGTGCCTTGATTTTGCCTCGATGTTGAGAGCTCTCACCTCTGCAGCTGTTGGGAGTGAAACACACTGTGAAGGCTGCCAGCCTAGCTAGATAGAACTTTGTAGATAATTCTATGTCATTTGTAAATATTAATATAATCCACAGGCTTGGTTTACAAATGTAAAGAGAACTAGATGTTATGATTAAAATATACGTTGTTCTGAGCTTCAAAAATGTAACCAGAGTGCACTTTGCTGAAAGGAAGCTGATAAGTCAAGCACTGTATGACTGTTTGTTCTCAAGTTCAAAGACAGGATGTCTGGGCCAGGAAATTATTTCTGTTGTCTTGATTTAAGAGATAATTAGTAAGATTTTACATGGATAATGCATTTTATTGCTGTGGCTTCCAGGCCAGGTGCAGCTTGCTATGAAATGGAAATTCTGAGTTTCTGTTAGCCCTGGTAACCAGAGAAGTGTCAAGAATGATGTAATGTGAAATGACTCAGCAGTACTGTGTTATCAATTTAACACTTTCTCAGGGAGAGAAAATTAAGCATTTTGGATTGTGTATGAACCCGAACACATTAACCCACCACCACTCTGCCTTTGCTCTCTATGTAAGTAGTTTATTTAGAACTTAGTGTTTCTCTTAGAGATAGATAGAATATAGCCAGATGAGTCTAGCTGATTTCCATATTTATATCAGACTATCCTACAGTATTGGTTTAAAGCACTTTCCTGTGATCTCTGAACTCTGTAATGTCATTGTGCTGAAGTAATAAGATTTGTCTTGTGTTTTTATTTATTATTAAATATTTTTAAACATTTCAAATGTGGCTGTTTTGTGTAAAGTTAATTTAAGCGCTTAGAGTACATTAAATCTAATCAGTGATACTGTCCAAGCCACTCCAATAGCTTTAGCCATGGGTCACACATACTATTTGGATAACAGTAATATTACACAGTGAAATATGGTCACCCTTGGGGGAGGGCCATATTAGTAGCTGAGAAGAGTGGTTGGTGCCAGTGATTACTACCTTATAGCCTGGCAGGAGGGGGTATAGCTGGAAAACCTGTGCCAGTCTTTCCCAGGAGTCTCTGTGTCTTTGTATATAAACCAAATCTCAAAGTGTGTTTGTATCAGCTAATTGGGCTGGGACACGAAGCACTGGTTGGACAGAGGGGGTACTGAGGGTTTTGGCTTGAGTATTCAGCTGGAATTTGAACCCTATAGCTGTGCCAGTGGGGAGTTGTATTGTGGATCTGGAGAGAAAGGGAGAAACCAGCCCCAGACTGACTGTGATCTCTGTGTGGTCTTAAGGTAATTGTACTTTACTGTGTGTGTAGTTGTTATCCTTCCCAATGTGCATGCCCCTCACTGGTGCTAGTGGTGAGGATTGAGGCTCCTTGATTACTGGGCCAGTGCATGGGCATCACACACACCATTATGCATACCAGTTTAGCAGACATTCAAGATTAAATATTAGAAAAAAACAGGTAAACATACTTACACACATGTGAAATATTGCCCATTGGGTATTCTTGGACCCTGGTGTCCAGGAGAGCCCCCTTCCTTCTTTTCAGGTCATCATGATAGTGATGACACTGCTCACCTGTGTGTCAAATACCAATTGCACTGGTAAGTTACCTTGCTATCTTGTCCCAGGCCTCCTCTTTGTACTCCAACCCCAGTAGCCAGTCTTCATGATTTTTCAGTAGGAGTTCAACCATGACCCTGGACTACTCAATGCCAAACCATTGCACCTGAAAGCATGAACCCTCTCCAACACCTGCCATTGTATCCTTCAGAGATAAAACTCCAATGGATTATGGTGCATTCCCAGATATTGGGCTTAATATAGCCTTTTCTCCTGTCCGTATGCACCACTGGGCAATTTTAAAAAATGTGGCACATTGCTAAGCACAGCACAAACCAGTTCAGCTCAACTGAGCAGTCCTTAAACTGGCTATGTTTAGCAGTGCTTAGCAGTGCGCAAACCAGCTAAGCACAGCCAAGCAATGCCAAGCACTGTCAAGCAGTGCTTAAACAGAGATTGTTTAAGCAGTGCTTATCGTAGCTTAGAATGGCTTAGCAGAGCTTAGCTGAGCACAGCAGATCATGATTTAAAAAGAATTGGCATCATTTACATTGTGAAAAGAATTGCTTAATTTCCCTTTCATGTATTCAAACCCCACACCTACTGCACATAAGGCTGTAACACTATGCACTTGGCTACGTGGATATGTGAAATGCTGCTATACTTTTGCATATACCTCTGTGCCATGTTTAAGCATTGCTAAGCACTACATTGCACCACACAAACCCACTAAGCAGTGCTTAAACTTGACCTTTGAATCACAAATTAAATGCATCTGGTTTCTATTTTTAGATGTCTAGCATCTGTCAATTGTTGAATTCCATGCCACACCATGCAAACATTTTAAAAAAATAAATAAATACATTGCTATCATGCACTTGGACAGTGCAGAGGTGTGTTACTCATCTGTGGACATAGTTAGTCACAGACTTCCTACACTGATTCAATAACCCTGTTTCACATCTCTCCATCACCAATATACCATCATTAATATGCATCATTAATATGCATGGAGAGCTGCCGAGGGAGAACCATGTACATAGCCACAGTATCTTCCCTGTAGGCTCCCTCCACACTATGCCTACATGGAATTTATTAAATCTGGGGGGTATGACTTTTAAAACTCTTATCACTTCAGGTGAATGTGAAAATGTGACAGTGTGTGTGTGTGTGTGTGTGTGTGTGTGTGTGTATGTGTTATTGGTTACTGGCCAGTCAGAATGGCAGTAATAGTTAAAGTAATCATATTTGCAGTCACACAATCATGTAGTGTCAGTTACTGGCTATTACATTTTTTTTTAATTTTTAAATTTTGTCTTTTGATTGATGTCAATGCATAAACTTTATCAGATCTGACAAAGCCCTAACATTTACAATGGATCAGATTCCATGAATGTTATGGAGTCTGCTATAGTGTGACAAGTTCCAGTCAAAATATCCAGATAACCAAATAATATGCACATATATGTGTACAGAAAATAACTTGGTGCAAAGCAGACATAACCAGCAAAATCTCTGCAATCTCAAGCAGTCATGTCAAATCTCTATGCCATGAAAAGTTGTACATAAAGTGAAATATGTATGTGGATTACCAATGTACATCTATGGAAGTTAAATAAGATTAATGCCACTTATTGTACATTACTAATGGCCTAGAAATGTTTAACAATCTCTCTGGAAAGTGACAAATATCCACAAACAATTATAGATATTGCCATAATTTATTTATTTATTTATTTATTTTACATTTGTTGACCGGGATAGTCCGACTAGATACATGTCCATTTTCAGCGGAGGCCCGGGGAGAAAAGCTCCACAGAGAAAAAACAGAAAAACACATAGGTTTACAGGCATAACAAATTAACTTTTTTTTTATGCTTTTCTTGGCATGACTATTGTATCAACAGTACAATAAAGAATCCAACTCAAAATTACAAATATAACTCAAGAGACAATGATGTTACTAGGTTCAAGAACAAGTTCTACCATTGCAGGGTTCCAAGAGATCATGGAGAAACTGATTACAGTAGAACAAACTAAATAGGGTAGTTGTCAGTTTATTTAAGGAAAAAAAAAAAGAGGTGAACCCCAGTTAGTTCTAGTAGGGTAGGAAATGCTGTAGTTGAATTAGCAACTAGTCTGGATTTGCACATGAGCATAGCCAATATGCCTTAAAGAATTGTATAAGATGTTTTTTTAAATTGAGAGAGGGAGTTAGTGAGTCTTAAGTTGTTAGGGAGGGAGTTCCAAACCTTTCCTATTGTATTGGCGAAGAGAGCATCGCCGCCCATATTATTAGATTTGATGGTTTGGACAAGTGATCTGTTGGAGGAGTGAAGACTACTTAGGTTAGAGTAGGGGGTCAGTAAATTATTCAGTGAAGGGGTTTTGTCAGGTTCCTTAATGATTTTAAATGCTACAGAGAGTTGGTTTAGTTTGAGAAGATTGGATAGTTCTAACCAGTCAAGTTGCTTTAGATTGAGGCAGTGGTGAGTTCTATAAGGAGCCCCTGTTATAAATCTGGCAATGTGATTGTAAGTCACATATAGTTTATTAATATCATATATGTTGAGGAAAGAGAATACAGGTGAGGCATAGAGAAGTGTGGAGAGGAGATGGGTGCGGGCGATAGTTAGTTTAGCATTAGGAGTTAGGAAGTTCTTAATTCTATACAAGGATCCGAGTTTCTTATTTACAGCTTTTATGGTCTGGCTGATATGCAAGTTAAATTTAAGTTTATTATCAATAGTCACCCCTAGTAGTTTAGTGTTGGTATCGGGTTCAATTATGGTGCCATTTTTAGATTGAACGGAGAAGGTAGTATTGTTAGCTTGTGTATTGTGTTGCACTAGTGGACGAGCTGAGGTGGGAAAAAATAGTAGTAACTTAGTTTTTTTGGGTTTAGGATGAGATTCCTCTCAGAGAGCCATTTTTCTACTGTAGCAAAGCAGTGTTGGGTTGTTACTTCTAAAGCAAGGAGAGTGACATCTGAACATATAAGGGTGGAGTCGTCTGCATATTGGATACATATGGCCTTGGGGATGACCGAATTGAGTTTGTTTATGAAGATGGAAAAGAGAAGGGGACCTAGTATGGAGCCTTGGGGAACTCCTATGGTATTAGCTAATAGTTGAGAGAGCTTATTTTGCCATTGGACTGCCTGTTGCCTTCCAGAGAGATAAGCAAGGAACCATTTGAGAGCTGAAGTATCAAAGTGGAAGGTTTCAAGCGTGTGGAGAAGTAGTTGGTGATTGACCATATCAAAGGCTTTTGACAAGTCAAGAAAGAGAGCGAAAGATATTTTTCTGTTATTACGATTTTTATTAATTGAGTCAGTAAAAGAAAGGAGGGCGGTGGTAGTACTATGGTGGGGTCTGAAACCATGTTGGGATTTGGTCAATAGGTTATTTAGGGTGAGGTAATGGAGAAATTGTTTATGAACACATCTTTCCATGATTTTGGCTATTGGAGACAAAATTGCTATGGGTCTGTAGTTGGATGGTTCAGTAGAAGAGCCACCCTTATGGAGTGGTATGATGTAGGATATTTTCCAGATCGAGGGGATAGTGGCCTCGGTAATAGTTCGATTAATCAGGATAGAGATAGGATAGGCTATCGCATCTGCTGCTATTTGTAGGTATTCTGCTGGGAGTCGGTCTGCCAAGAGGGTGGTTGGTTTAAGTTTCTTCAATAAGATTCTGATGTAAGAGGTGGGTATAGGCTGTAATTTAAAGAGGGGGAGTGTATTCTCAGAAATGTTAGCTAGGGGAGATGAAGGAGGGGGTAGTTGATTGGCTAGTGACTGGATAGTTTCAGTAAAGAAGGAGTTAAAAGTATTGGCTATGTCTTCTGGGTTTTTGCCAATAAGTGTCTCAGGGGTAGGGGTACCTGATTTACCAGGATGGAAGAGATTATTTAAGCCAGCCCAAAACTTCTTTGGGTTGTTCTGGTGCTTCTCTTGGAGGTGACAGAAAAAGTTCTTTTTGTCCAGTTTACTGGCTTTTTTCGTTTCGTTTCTAAGCTGCTGGAATTTAATACAATCTAGGGGTGCCTTGGTGGCTCGCCATTTGTCCCAAGCTTTATCTCTAAGTTTAAGTTTGGATTTAGTTTCCCTGGTTAGCCAGGGAGCTATCTGCACCTTAGTTCTGGTAAGTCTGTTAGGTGCATGAGTGTCCAGAATCTTTAGGAATGTGTCAGTAAAGAGTGTCACACTCTCGTCAAGGGGTAAAGTTTTTAGCTTAGACCAGTTACAGGATTTGAGTTCAGCTACAAATTGCGTTGATACAAATTTCTTCCTATTTCTAACAAGTCTGTGTATGGGAAGGTTTGTGTTAGTAAATTTGTGTTTTATTATGAAAGTGACGAGATGGTCACTAAGATCGGTAGGAAGGGTCCCAGTGGTATATTTATGGGTGGAATTATTGGTGAGAATCCAGTCAAGTATACTCTCTTTTTGGTGGGCATTTCCTACTCTTGTTGTGGAGATTATATTTTGGGAGAATCCATACAGGTTAATGGGTATGGGGTTAGTCTGTGCAGAGCACTGGGTCCAGTCGATGTTGACATCGCCTAGTACAAAGGTTTCTTGAGGATAGTTAGTGGCTAACCAGTTTAATGTTTGCTCCATAGTTTCAACGTTGTTCCCAGGTGGGATGTAAATTGCAAAAAGGTTAATGCTTTTTTGGTTGTTTAAGCATATTTTTAGGGCTATTGACTCTGCATTAGCAGTTTTAGGTGGTTGGATAGGATGCATTATAATATTAAGTGAACTTTTGTACAAAACAGCTATACCGCCGCCCCTTTTGTTTGCGCGATCAACCCTTAAAATATTATATCCAGGTGGAAGAATTTCTTCATCTTTGGTGACTGGTTTGAGCCATGTTTCGGTTAGACACATAATATCAGGGAGGTGAGTGGCTAGCATGGTATGGAGGTTATGGAGTTTATTATTGATGCTTCTTAGGTTGAGATGGAAGATAAGAAGGGAGCTGGTTGACCTTTGGGCTGATGTTGGGGTGACAGAGTTGGGGTGAGGGGTTGGGCCTGGGTTTGGGTGTATATCACTATCTTTAGTGATACATTTTTTTAGTTGATCTAAGAGTTTTTGAAGTTTATATAGTATCTTTTGCCCGTGTTTTGTTGTTAGGCCCTTTGGGTATAGTTGGTTGAGATAGATACAATAAGTACTTGGCGTCCTTAAGGGGTGATAGAGAGGAGAAGGTTTGTTAGGGAGCAGATTTGTGGCAATGCAAATCCATTGACGGACAATTCATAGACGGACATATAGAAATACACTCATCACAATTTGTAGAATCTGATGGAATCTTCAAAATGTTTAATAAACAATGTAATTAACTAAGATGAATGGCAATCATAGACACTTTCACCATGGCTAATAGTAGCTGACTATGGATGTGCGACACAAGTGGGAAACACAAATGATGCACACATACAAGGAAAAAGAGCAATAAAAAAGAAGATGTGGGGAGAGGGTGAAGAAGAATGAATAAAAATGTCAGAAGAAGAGACAGAGGGTATATGATTTTTTTTTTTTTTTGTAGGGAGGATAGGCCACGTATTTTCTTTTTTGGAGAATAAAAGTAATGGAAAAATGTGGAAAGAGGGGAAGGGTAAAAGAGCAAGTATAAGCATATAACAAATATTGCAAACCATGACATTCAAAGGTTGGAAATACATACAAAGGTACACAGACAGCACACATACAGGCTAGACAACACAGGTGAAGGACAAGTGACAAATAGGGTAGGGATTAATATCAGCTATGGTGAAATGCACAAACAAATATGTACCAATGCAGAAATCATTGCTTAAATGTTGCAAACTGTGACAGGCATGCCAGAATGTGTATGACCAATGGTAATTGTGTGTTGAAGAAAACTATATGGGTTGTGCAATCATTGCAGTATGCAGTAGATATCAAAAACAATTATCTACTAGGCCATCAGCAGTGCAAAGTGTAAGTCAAGAAATTGCAAGGATGAGCAAATGTGGGAAAAGACAAATGGAAGGCGGACTATACCTTATAATCCTGCATGCAAAAGACAAACAACAAATCACAGTGCCAAACGGCAGTACTGCATCAAAGCATTAGTGTGGCAGCATAATATACAAGTGTACGCAACACAACACAAGCACAGTCAAACTGGGATCCATATATCAAAGACACATGCCATTTCTTGGACAACACATAAGTGTTGTCATGTAGACAATGTTTAGACAGTGGCTATGTGTGACATTCAATGGAATAACATGATCCAGTCAGAAAGTTTCACATATACACAGGGAATATAATGTAAATGGTGATACATATATGAGAATTCACAGTTAAGAAATGCCAGCCTATGCTAGGGCAAGAAGTATAGAAATCCGTAATGCTCAACACACAACTACCACAAAATCAATGATGGAATCAAAACAATTTTACCAGCTTGTGTGCATATGCCTTGCAGTGTTTGATTCTCAACATGGTGGCACAAGATAATATTGTACCAGTGTACCTACATGACAATGATGATAACATAGGGGAGGGTAAACATACACATAACATATAGCAGGAGTATGTGCAAAATGCAGGCCAAAGCTATATGGAGTAGGGGGGATGGACAACAAAGGCTCATATCAGGCAAGAATTGCTAGCAAAAGAAAATAGGTACAGAATAAAGAAAGGCAACCCTGTCTAAGGACGTACAGTGTACCTGCATCTGTCCATAACACAGGATGAACTGCAAGTCCTTGCAAGGTATGATGAAGCAAATAGCTAACATATGATACATGAGTATAGTGGATTGGGGATAGCTAGAAACATATCTGTATACAAATGACGCAAACACAGCAATGTGTAACAGTTAAACAGCAACAGGCATAGGTTCACAACAGAAGTACTTTTGACTAACACATTCTCATATATACATGCAAACATAATACAATAGATGCCACAATCACCGTTCATGATATAAATAATACCATACTTGTAAAGTAAGAAAATGGAATACTTGCATGTAAAGTAAGAAAATGGAATACTTGCATGTAACCAGTCACATTTTTAAAGGCAGTTGTGTATCAATAATAATACACTCATACGTATGTACAGCAATGTAAATCAGTGCATATTTACCCCAAATGCATAAACAGACATGTATGGAAATCTGTGTATGCATTTCTTAATATAAGCTATTATCAAAAAGACCAGCGATACACAAATACAAGATACAGACAAACAAGGGAGCCATCAGTGATGCTAAAGAGATCATCACCTTTGCCTTCTGACTGATGGACCATTGAATGCCAAAATAGTATGTGATGGATACATGCTCTCATATATACCAGTCAGATTAATGTAATACAACACGGTACTATATTTGCCAGTACATGCTACACAAAAGGCCATTGTCCCAGTGTGACAGTATGATTCAACAATGTAACATAAATCATACAAGCAAGGACTTGTCATGTTGTTGAATGGACATAAGACAGCAACATCCAATACAGAAATGGGTCCAATGCATACATATGGATAACATATGCCATACTTTGCCAGAGATGGCCTGCACCTGTCGCCCCTGCGATTCCAGATACTGGCTAAGGCTCTAGCCACCCCTATAGTGCCTTTTTTAGGCAAGGTTCAAATGACAAATTCACCACCCTAACAGGTACAGGCAAGAAAAATCTGAGGGTATTGCTACTCAATGCTAGAAGTCTAAAGCTCAAAATGCACTCTCTTGAGGCACTCCTTAAAATGGAGAACATCGACATCTGTGCAGTGACAGACTTGGTTCAAGGCTCCAGAGAGTACCCCTGCATTACCAGGCTATAATTCATACCACACCTTTCGGTCACCTAATCTGGACCGAAACACTAAAGGTGAAGGCATGTCCATATTCATTAAGGATATCCACACCTCCAGGCTAGTTGCTCAGCATAATGCATCCGAGATTATCCAAGTGCAACTAACTCTGGGCAAGACCGCAATCCAAATTGTAGCTTGCTACAGATCCCCCACCATGCCTCAGGATTCCCACTCCTCATTTCTTAATACACTGGAAAATATTAGGGTACAACCTAACACCCTAGTAATGGGTGATTTCAACTACCCTACAATTAATTGGGAAAACTACTCATGTACTAACTCTTGTGCTCAATGTTTTCTGGAATTCATAAATTCCAATGCCATGGATCAACTTATCCACACCCCCACCAGGGGCAGCAATATCCTAGACCTGGTTATTACCAACATGGGCAACCGGTGCCCCACACCAGAGGTCAATTCCTCATTGGTCAGATCCGACCATAAGCTAATCACCCTAGACATCCACATCCCTCCCCCACCCCCCATTAGGGAAACCACAGTAAAACATTTCTCCAAAGCCAACTTCACGCTTCTTAAGACAGAAGTGGCAAACTTCACGACACCCATGCTGATGGACAATAGAGGTATAACTGCTGAATCCTACACAAATGCACTTTATAAGCACTTGCATGAGCGCACAGATTGTGCAATCCCTAACAGAACCAAGATGCTATCCTCCAAAAAAAGGAAGCCAATCTGGTGGTCCCCTGCCATAAACAAACTCTATAACAGAAGAAAGAAACTGTTGCAAAAAAGAGTAAAATCCCATGATTGGAGAAACTCCCTGGTCAGCTTCAGTAAGAAGCTGAGATCCCTCATAAAATCCTCCAAAGCTAGTTATGAACACAAAATTGCCACTGACTCTAAAGACAACCACAAAGCATTCTATAGCTATGTCATGAATCTCAATGGCAACACTCAGATCTGCTCTGAGTTACAGCACAATGGCACTAAATATACAGAACCAACGGATATTGCCAACATCCTGGCAGATAGGTTCAGTGCTAACTTTACCCCTCTGTCATCCCCTAAAGAGCCCATCTCTATACCAGAAGAATGCAAAGTTCCTGTAATCACGGCTGCACAGCTAAAAAACACACTGTCCAAAGCCAAGAACACAGCATCCATGGGACCTGACGACATCCCAGGCTGTGTTCTACATGAACTACAGAATGAACTGGCACCCCACCTAAGTACCATGTACAATCATAGCCTCACCTCAGGCTATGTGCCCATTGAATGGCACACAGTGACAGTTATCCCACTCCACAAAGGGGGAGCCACCACAGACCCCGGAAACTACCGCCCCATTAGCCAAACGAGCCTGGTCTGCAAGGCTATTGAGCATATCATCATGGAACTTATAAACAATGACACTGGTAATCTCCAAACTCAGGACCCCACCCAGTTCGGGTTTGTAAAAGGCAGATCATGTCTCCTAAACCTGATAGACTTCTTTGAAGCAGTCACCAAAGCCGTGGATGAGGGTAATGTGGTTCACACAGCCTATCTAGATCTCACTAAGGCTTTGACACCATCCCCCACTCTGGAATTATAGATAAACTCACTAAACTAGGTATAAATCCCTATGTCACAAGATGGGTTGCCAACTGGCTCACTGACAGAACCCACACTGTGAAAGTAGCAGGCTCCAAATCCAGCTTCAGACCAGTGACAAGTGGGGTACCAAAGGGTTCAGTCCTGGGTCCTCTCCTGTTTGCTATCTACTTCTCTGAAGTACAGGCCAGCACAGAAGGTCTTTGGCTAATGAAGTTCACGGATGACTGCAAACTAGGAGCCATAATCAAAACTCCAAATGATGTGGACATCCTACAAAAGGGCCTTGCTGAGACAGATGCCTGTTGTCAAAGCCATGGCCTCAAGCTCAATGCCAAAAAGTGCATTGTCATTCCTTTTGGTAAAAACTCAGTACCCGTGAACTACCACATAGGTGGTAGTCTACTTAACACTGAAAGTGTGATAAGAGACCTTGGGACACAGGTGGACAGTAGTCTCTCCTTTGATAATCACATCGCCACAATAGTCAGGAAATTCTTCTATGTGGCACACCTCATCACAAAAGGTTTCTCATCCAGGAAAAAAGAAGTCATTGTTCCCCTCTACTCGTCACTCATTAGACCCATTATAGAGTACAATGCCCCTTTTGGTATGTACCTCACAAGACATCTACAAAAACTGGAAAGGCCACAGAAATACCTCACAAAGTGGATTACTGGTCTCAAAGGGATGTCCTATGCAGACTGTCTCAAAAAACTGCAGCTTTACTCCGTTGCATATCACCTACTCAGAGGCGATCTCTGCCTAACACACAAAGCTATGTCAAACCCAGAGCTTTTAGACATACTCCACTTAAAGAAATCCCAATCCCTATGAAATACACGCTCTAGGGACCTAACCTGATCACCACAATAAACAGAACATGCTGGAGGTATAGATTCCTGTCCCAGAGACTTCCCATACTCTGGAACAAACTACCTATCTATATCAAACAAAGCTCCTCTTTAGCACTGTTCAAGAAAAATCTTGATGATTGGATGAGAGATAAGAAATTCACCCCGGGGATCACTTTTGTGGCTCTGCTCAACAGTGGCACAGGAAAATAATTTTCTTGGGTGGTGAAAGCCAGGGTACCTTTGGCTAGGCTTATATAGGCCCTAGGGCCAATAACCTAGTACCTACCTATGAACCTATGTATAAATAGACACACTGGACCCACCTCACTTGGTTATGTGAGAACAATGGTAATAATGTAATATGGGAGTGGCTGTCATCCCATCCAAGTATATACCAGAACAACACAAGCAGAACAATTGTGTCTCATTTGCATTATGCAAACTGCCGAAGCCACATTTGTCACATACAAGATCAGACTGTTTTGGACATAATATTAAGCTGCTGTGCACTGCACACATAGGAGTAGACACACACACACACACACACACACACACACACACACACACACACACACACACAATTAAGTAGTAGCACTCACCTGCCCATATAGTGTAATGTATGCAATAATTATAGCATGATCATGTAAATCAAATTGGTTACTGCAAGTGTAATTTGGTAATGTGTGTTATAGTGCAGCAGCAACATAGCATATGACCTGATATGTTCAGTGTAAATTTTGATGTATGTCAGAAAAGCATGACAGCAAAATGTGATGTCTGCACAATTGTTCCAATATTATAAAAAGAAATAGATCATGGTGGCATCTTTCCAAAAGTGGATCACACAGGCAATACTTAGGTCCTGAGGAGTCACCCTGATGGGATTGAACATCACAAAAGATGTCACTAGTGATCTCCCAGAAGAGTCACACATGGCCCATGCCATGCCTGGAAGTAGTTGTCCATCAAGTCCTTCATCTGCATCTGAAGATGTCTATCTTGGATCTGGTACTGAAAATCATCTCTCTGTCATGGTACTGAAAGTCTTCTATTTAGCAGCAGGTACAACAGCACTTGCCAGTCCAAATCTGCCATCATCATCATTGTCCATGTCATGGTCATGATCCTGGGCCTTGGAGTCAGAGCTGCCTGGCACTGGTCTGGCACTTCATTGTCTTCAGCATACAATTAATAAAATTCCCCAAGTCCCATGCTCAGTCAAGGTTCAGCACAGAAAAAAACATTGTACATACATAATGGGTATTCCTCCAAAGCAATGATTGCATAACACGATGTACAAAATGCACACAATATACATATGGTAGCTATTCAGCATGTAATAGTACAATACTGCATGAATTTATGCAGCTGTATGTGATGCAAAGCATGAATTCAATCCATACCAATGTACAAAATGGTGTACAACATACATTACAGTAATGTGCAAAATAGGTCTGTAATAACGCACAAGCAAATATGCACCTACATAATGGTAAAGAAAGTATATGATACACAATTAACATCATTATAGCATATGAGTCAGGACATGTGACATGTTTACCCTAGGTGTATCACAGTTTACTATATTTGTCATTACAACGTAATAGACAGAAAATATGGCCTGTAAGGTTAATGTATAACTTTGTATAACCACAAACTTGTGATAATAACAAGTATACTGTCATGATCATGCAATATTCCCAATGTCTTAAAATCCATATATTGATGAAATGAATCAAACACCATGGATGAGCCAGTGTGCTCCTCTTACAATGTCAACATGTTACTGCAGTACATACATGGCATTCACTACCCATTGTATCAGACAAGATGTTATTCGTTTACTGATATATATGTGTGTGTGTGTGTGTGTGTGTGTGTGTGTGTGTGTGTGTGTGTGTGTGTGTGTGTGTGTTTTATATATAAAGTATATATAATACATAACATATATATATATATATATATATATATATATATATATATATATATATATATATATATATATATATATATACATATATATATATATATATATATATATATATATATATGCCACTACATATAAAGCCACGTACACCATAACTCTCTGGCATGCAATAATTACATGGTTGTCCATTACAATAGACTTGCACTGTAATTTCACAGTGACACTGACAGCATACCATTGGCAGTATCACTCCTACTGTAACTGTGGTGGCATACAGGTCTTACACAATTGTCAGTTTCAGACTCTCAGATCAGCTTCTTAGTTATAAGAACAATCATTCATTACTCAATGGTACCTCACACATTTATGCTAAGGTGTCAATATGCTATTTAATTTTCCACTAAAACACATTTTTATGAGCAAGTAATGTGTCATGTTGAAATCCCATGAATAAAATATGTTTATTCTAAATATATTTTAAGAAGAACATGCACTGGTATGTTTAGAAGGTATGTGAAAATGAAATGAGCAATACAACATTTCAAATGGGAGATATCACATTATCATATAATTGGAATGGAATAGAAAAGCTGAGAACAGATAGACAATTGCAAGAACTGTGACAGTATGTGACATGTATAACCTTTTGTATAATACACCATTACTGTCCCTCAACAAATGTATTGCTGTCACTATGTTTGTCTTCTGCTTATATATGTATCTGCACAATTAAAGCAATGCAATGATGGTTATAATTATATTATGCAACAATTCAGGTATGCCAAAATTTATGAGAGGTTTGTGGCACAATGACAAACAGTATGTCATTTTTTTTGTTAAACAAACCATCACAGAGTAGTTGCACAGCATTGCAAGACATGTAAAACTCCAGTACATGCCAATAAATATCTGCCAACAGCAGTCAGAATTTTGAGATCACAGACTTAAATTCAGTAATAAAATAAGCAATCTGCACATACCATGCAATGAAAACCACTGCTATAAATACAAGTTTGTTATTATTTGAATAGTACAAGCAACTTATAGGTGAAACATTCAGTTTAAAAGCTGCACACATATATCTGTCATTTAGTTTGCATCAAAATTCACATAAACTGCAGTTATCAAAAACATTCTGATTTTAACTCCAAAGCAACATTTTACTTACATGTATGCTATTATTCATAATAAATCAATGACTATTACATTTACATTACAGGTGCATTATGGGCATTTTGGCATTAACATTGGCATGCTTGAAGGTCCAAAGAATACACATTTTAAACTGAAGTTGTAACTATGCTTTTCCTGCCAAAATAATCTTGATAGTGATAACACATACCTCTCTCCCCCTGCTGCTTCTCAAGCCTCTGCATATGCTTGCTGCACAATGAATGTATTTGGGCATGGTCTTCATCACCTGCAAACAAGAAAACAGGATATGTTACTGAAATGGAAGGACTGTGTCAGATCAACATATAGTAATTGCTATGTACAACAAAAATAGCGAAAAGTAGTAAATATTATACATTAACTAGCCTTGATATGAAATGCATTATCACATTTTTGAAAGCTAGTCGTTGCTGTATCACTCTCACTACTCCACACACATAAGTATTACTGTAACCAAACTGGTTGAAATGAGATTCAAACCTACAACTCTCACATAGGTTTACTGCAAACCCCAATCCTACCTGCCAGCTAATCCATCTTGGCAGTGTTGGCATGGATTACTGGAAGTTAAAAAATCAACTATATGAGTATACATGGAAACATTAAACACAATAATATGTAAAATTGTGTTTCTAAATTAAGTGTTAAATAAAATAAAATAAAAATACCAATGAAATACACCAGGACCAGTGCACGCAACAACCAAGAATCAAATAAATCCACAAGCACTGTAAAGAAGGCTTGACTAAGTCACTTAGTATGAAAGTTGACTTTATTGAACAACAAAAATAATAAAATAAATGCTAACATTATCCACACAGTATTTTTGTCAGTTTAAATCAGATATAACAAATCAATTGGTTTTTACTTTTAAATATCAAACCTCATTACGATCAACTAATAAAAATCCTGTATTACTACACCATTACAAGTATGGTTTTACACGTTAAGAACTTATAAAATCATTGTTAAAAAACAAAGATTTTCATAAGAAAGTGACACAGTATTTTACAAAACATTTGAACAAAGTGAATACTGAGTGGGTCCAAACAAATCACATACTTTGTAAGTTAAAAAATATATAAACAACTGTATAAACCTTTGTTGAAAGGAGTAAGACTCCATCTAGTGACCATAGTGCATTGACACAATTTTCCTACTCTATAACTTAGCAGCTCTCTGTTTCAACACAGGGGCAATAGAAATATTTCCGTTCAGCCTTGTGGGCTTGTTGACCTCAAGCATCATCTGCCAATATAATTCCTTGAATTCTATAGTTGTTTCCCAAAGACCACCTTTGCCATCCTTCGGTATCAATTCCAGTACAAAAAAGACAGAGTTAGCTTGACTACATTCCAAGGAGTGCTTATAAAGTGCATTATTAATATCACAATTACAAACGTCATAATAATGCTCGTACACTCTCCTCTTAAGTGTACTCTCAGTTTTTCCTACATAGAATGCACCACATGGTTTGCACTGAGCTAAGTCCACCACACCTGAAGTGCTGCAGTTTGAAAAGACCTTCCCTTCTATAAACCTATTTCAGCTAATATAGATTTTATCTTTATTACAAATAAACTGACACTGCTGGCATGCCCCACATTTGTAACTTCCTTTCCTTTTAGTGGTGTCATTCTTATGATTAACAAAACCTTGATTTTCTAAAATGTTTTTCATGTTGTGACCTTTTCTAAAAATCACATCTACTGTTTTGGTGTGTAATCTGCTGATATCCGTCAGCCTTACAAACTTATCCCATTCACCTAACACTATTTTTTTAATTAGGCTTGCATCTCCATTATACTCAGTGACAAAAGCTCTCTGGTAAGGGTTGACATTCTCATTGTTAACTACATTAAGA
The DNA here is from genome assembly GCF_019279795.1 of Protopterus annectens. Lineage (NCBI taxonomy): Eukaryota > Metazoa > Chordata > Ceratodontiformes > Protopteridae > Protopterus > Protopterus annectens. Next base: position 812,103,982 of record NC_056729.1, read on the forward strand.
GAGTTCTCTCCACCCCCAGACATTTTAATACCCAAAATGGGTGTGTATTTCCCAGACCTCTCTTTAGAAACATCATCTCTTATTTCTTGGATTAAGGCTGGGTGTAGCCCCCATTCCAGGAACATATTTTCTAACAAAGCTGATTCAGTTTTAAAATCACTGTCTACTGAGCACATGCTACTGACCTTAACCATCTGTCCCTTAACTATTCCTCTTTTCTGGTGCATTGTGTGCACACTTGAAAAATAGAGGAAAGAGTTAGAGAAGGTTTTTTTCCTGTGAATTGGAGACTTAAAACCATTTCATAGTTTGTGGATGGTGACATCCAAGTAGTCAGTCTTATCTACATCCATGTTGTACGTAAATCTCAGAAAGTTGGTCATGTTCAGAATGTAATCTATAAATTCTAACAACATTTCCTTGGTGTCTACCCAAAACAAACAGATGTCATCTAGGTATCTCTTATATAAGGACCAGCGTGATGCATAACCTGATTGAAAAATGAACTTCTGTTCTCACATTGAAAGAATGACGTTGGCATAGGTGGATGCACAACATCCCCCCAGAGCCACACCCTTCAATTGGTGGAAACTTTTACCTTCAAAAATGATATAGTTGTTTTTGATAACCAGATCTATTAATTCAACACAAATGTGAAAATCATTACTCGATAGACCACCTCTCATAGCAAGAGCCTCCTCAAACCATTGTAGGCCAGTGTCATGAGTTATAACACTAAATAGATTGACAATGTCTATAGTAAAAAGAAAATATCCTTATTAAACAAGTCAGGTGTGATTGTTCCTAAAAAAATCCCAAGAATCTTTCAAAATTTCATTTTCATTCATCCATAGATTTTTTACTTTAAAATCAACAAAAATAGCTAGTGGTTCTGATTTGGATCCTTCCCCTGAAACAATCAGCCTCAAAGGCAGGTCCACTACATCTTTATGTGCTTTTGGTATTCTGAAAATAGATGGTATTCTAGGTCTTTCATTTTTAGGGTAGAAAAAAATATTGAAACTAATAGACCCATCAAATAACATATCATTAAGCGACAGATCTATCTTGTTGTAAGCTATGTTTATCTTATTTCTAGAAGCAGTAATATATTTATCATCATCATTCAACACCACTAACATTTTACTTTCATAGATGATTTTGTTCATGATAACAATCCCCCCTCCCTTGTCAGGTTTCATTACTCTTACATTCTTAACAGATCTTAATTGCTCCAAAATACCCTTCTCATCTAATGAAAGGTTGCAACTAAACTTATTCCTGTTACTTTCCCTTCTCAGTTCATTCTTCACAACCATTTTGAAATTCTTCAGTTGTGGGTGGAGGGGGGCTGTAAGTGCTCTTCCTTCTAAGTTAATTATTCAAATCTACTACAGGATTCTGAGTCCCAAAAATCTCCAAATTGATTTTTAGTGCAAACAATTTTAAATCATTAATGGTTTTACTTAAATCACATTTCTTGTGTGGAATAAACTTCAGATCTTTAAAGAGCAGGTCAAAATGCATGTGTCAAATTAATACTGCTGTAGTTAAAAATATTAAAGTTATTATATGTATGTTTAGGCCTGTCCTTGATAATAATGGGGTTCTCTGATGTAGCTTCCACTATCTTCGCCATCATATTGTTCTGTCCCTCATGCTCCCCACCTATCCACATGCTGGGCTGCACTGTGCTTGATTCCTGTTTCTTATTTTTTTGGATCTGCAAAGGGGCGGAAATTCTAAAAGGTCATTTCTGTTGAGGGGAATAACCATTCTGTCCCTGTACACTATGTCCCACCTCATTATCTGGTGCATGGACCTGTTCAAGTGCTTTATGTAATGTGTCATTTTGTTCATTTTTATTATTTTTCCTGTTAACCGTAGGTAAGGGATGACTCTTTTTTCCTTTGTATTCCAACAAATCCCTCTCGATCTTTCTTTTCTTTCTATTAATAATGACTAAACATTTTTCAGGTATACTTTATCTTAAATTGTATATTGTTCCCTCTCAGAGTTCACTGTAAATAATACATCATTCATAATATGCTCATTAGTATCTGTAATTTGCTTAAACAACTTTTCAATTTCTTCAGTGTTTCATTTAATCACAGCCCTCATCAAATCAAAATCATATCTGTCAAAAATACATAAAAGTTTATTGTAAAACTCTGTTCCCTCCTCTACATTGTTTGTGAACTTAAATACTCTCAAACCTTTTGATACAATATTAAAATTCAAACACTCTTCAAAATATAGATTTTCAATATTCAAATCTTTGTATCTTAACATAAGAACAAACATTTTATCAAGACAGTAATTTTAGGTATTACTAACATTTTGCATTATATTTTCAGTTCCTTTAACTTGTAATTGCTTACATAGCCAAACATTTAGATTGTTAGACTTATTTGAGTCATTATTTAAAAAGTCACCTTGTGCAGCTATAGCACGCTGCACAGGATCCAGTGTACACTCATCCCGACAAAATTCATGTCTCCTTTGTCCAGCCAAGATATTCAGAGTGTTATTAAAGTCCAAATTGTGTTCTTTGCACCCAGCTACATGTAGAAAAACATTCACAGGTTCCCTGTCTCATTGCTGACTTCCCTGCTGGGAGTCCAATGACCTCATTTCCTGATTCCTAGAATTAGAGAGAGTGGCAGCCACTGCTACCAATGAGTGTCCGATGGGCATTAGCAGCTTGACTAGCTGCGATAATTGCCCAGTGATTTTATGGATTTTGCCCATTTCTTGTTTCCTTGCCTTATTGGCTCTTAAAAGGGTCATCTCACCTTCCATAGTCCCACAAAAGCCAAAATCAATGAAATACACCAGGACCAGTGCTTGCAACAACCAAAAATCAAATAAACCCACAAGCATTGTAAAGAAGGCTTGACTAAATCACTTAGTATGAATGTAGACTTTATTGAACAACAAAAAGAATAACATAAATGCTAAAATGATCCGCACAACATTTTTATCAGTTTAAAACAGACTTCATAAGATATAACAAATCAATTGGTTTTCCCATTTAAATAGCAACACTCATTATGATCAACTAATAAAAGCCTGTATTACAACACCATTACAAGTATGGTTTTACACTTCAAGAACTTATAAAATCATTGTTAAAAAACAAACATTTTCATAAGAAAGTGACACAGTATTTTACAAAGCATTTGAACAAAGTGAATACTGAGTGGGTCCAAACAGATCACATACTTTGTAAGTTAAAAAATATATAAACAGCCGCATAAACTTTTGTTGAAAGAAGTAAGAATCCATTTAGTGACCATAGTCTGTTGACACAATTTCCCTACTCTGTAACATAGCAGCTCTCTGTTTCAATACAGGGGCAATAGAAATATTTTCATTCAGCCCTGAATGTTACAGAATTTTGCATCAAAATGTTAATTATTATTTATACTTAACTTATAAAACTTGTAAGTTTCCTTTGTGGGTCAGTTTACCTTCAATGATAGCAATGATATATTTATATAATGGGGGAACAATGTTATGTTCCTCTTCTCTCATATTATCTACACATTCATTTAATTTCTTACTGATGGATAATATTAACCAGTTAACAGATTCATCTTACTTATAATCTTTCATTAAATATTCTGGAAATTTAGCTTTTTCTTTTCAAAGCAGTCAGACCATAATAATAATCCATTCCTTTTTAGTAAATTCATTTTAACTTTGTTCTGAATTTCCTTAAATCTAGAGGTGTATGCAGTAGGAAAGCACACACATTTCTATTTTGATATTAATGGGGTTTTAAAAACATATTTCTTATCTGTTTTAAGAACTGATTTCATATATGCAGAGTCTAAATATCGAAATGAATTTCCTTCTAAGGCATATATTATTAGCCAGATGAAAGGACTGTTATGTATTTCTAATTTATAATATTTGATAAACATTTAAGCATTTAGTACAATTTTCTCCTGAATGGTTTTCCATTGACTAGTATAAGTTGAGTGTATTAAGAGTATAATCTTGTTAAAATCCATAGCAAGACAATAAGATTCTACATCTTAGAAGGTAATACTGCCATAATCCCTTAATCTTATATCATTTCTATAAGCAATTCTGAGCTTTTCAGGATACTATAAGAATGAAGTTAACATTTTTCCATTTTGTAAAGATTTCTGTTAGGTATGAAAGCTATGTATGTAATATATATGTAATCATGGGTAATATAATCATTTTAATAATATCCTCAAAAGTAAAAAAAAAATCAATTTTTTAAAAAGAAGTAACACTTCTTCAATTATTTTTTCAAAATTATTAATAATAATCTCATTCACAATTTGATATATTTTTATTACTAAATATGTTAGTTTTTTCTTTCCTAATTTTATTTATATTAATCTTTAACCTTACTATCTAGTAACTGATTTAGCACTAAATATTCATTTTTATTATTATTAAACTTCTCAGTGGTACTTTTTGAAACTTTTCAATTTCCTCATCTATTTCTTCAATTAAATATTTTAAATCTTCTATAGTTAGTAAAATATCATCTGCAAAAAGCTGTATTTTAAATTGATAAACCTTGTTAATTGAGAATCCATCATTTTTCATTGCTTCTGATACTATTAGTTAAGGGTTCCAAAACTAATACAAATAACAAAGGGGACAAGGGGCACCCTTACTCTTTGCCTTTGTTTAAAGTGAATACTTGAGAAATTTAAAACCAGTTTTAACATATGCTTGCAGTCCCTATACAGGTCTTTGCATTTCCTGAACAATTTATTGGAATATTAAAAGGCTTATAAAGTGTTTCAATCTAGAGAATCAAAATGTATCTTGCTATCTAAGCTAATTAGGAACAACTTATTGTTCATTTGTTTTGCTAAATCTAAGATGGTCACTACCCTTTTTATAGTATCAGACATTAAACTATTAACTATAAGTCCTGTTTAATCATTACTAATTAATTTCACTACTATATCTTTTAATCTTGTAGCAAAGATGGAAGTAAATATTTTATAGCCTAGATTTAATAATGGAATAGTTCTATGTGAGGAAACTAACTTATTATCTTTTCCTTGTTTAAGTATAGGTGGGATTCATTCCTCTCAACCTCTTAGTGCAAGAAATCTGGACAAAGCTTGACATAATGGGGGGGGGGGCAACAGCCCAAAAATTGGGACACATTTTAAATATTGCTCTTATAAACATAGAAATGTTGCTTGAATAACATGATTTGTTTTAACATGCATGTTCTGAAGGAAATGAAGTTTGAAACTCAGATCCATCTCATTATTTAGTGACTTTAATCCTTAGATCATCCCAGTGGTTTGACAAAAAAAGCACACTTTTTTATGAGGAAAAGACCAAAAATATAAGGCAAAAATCTGGGCATTCTGAGAAAATCTGTACAGTTGTATGGTGGCATTTCAGAAAATTTTCATGAGGGAGGAATTATTTTATCACTCTGAATTATCCTGAAAACATCATTCGCTTCTTCTTCTTTCGGCTTTTCCCGGTTAGGGGTCACCACAGTGGATAACCTGTCCGCTCATGATTGGCAGTGGAGTTTTACAGTGTCGAGTTGCCAGCCCAGCGCCCAACCTTCCACAGAAGGCGCACACATGTACACACTCTCACCTAGGGCTAATTTAGAGTGTACAATCCACCTACAGCATGTCTTTGGGATGTGGGAGGAAACCGGGGCACCCGGAGGAAACCCATGTGACCACAGGGAGGACATGCAGACTCCTCACAGAAGGCGCCCCAGCCGAGGATTGAACCAGAGAACCTTTTGCTGTGAGGTGGCAATGCTAACTGCTGCACCACCGTGGCCACCCAAAAACATCATTCACTAATTCTAAAATATTTAATGGAAGGAGACCATAGAATTCCATACCTAAACCATCTAACCCTGGAGAACTACTATTTTTTTTTTCTATTTTAACACTTCTTCAACTTTTATTAGGATAATAGGATTATTCAACAGAGATATTTGTTGGTCATTAAGTTTATTAGTAACATTTTTCTTTAACTACTTGTAAATTTTGTAATCATCATGATTTTTATTTTTTATCATTAATAAGATCCTCATGGAATTTATAAAAAAATATTAAGCATTTCTTCTATGTCTGAAGTAAATGTATTAGTCTGAGGATTTTGAAAATTACTGATTTGTGTCATTTTGCTTAACATCTTACTTCTATTAGCTAATCTATGTAGATTTTTTGAAGTCATCACATGACTGTGCAATGATATTTTTTCTAAAGCTATCTCCACTTCATGAGTTAAAAGTTTGCTATTTTGTAATTAATTTCAGCATTATGTAATTTATTTATTTGCTGTTCAAACGTCACTTTGAGAATTTCATCTTGTATTGCTAACATCCCACTCTTTCATTTTATTACCAGCTCATCCATCTTCTCATTCTATCTTTAATATGCATTTTTAAGAATTTCCTTAATATGACTTTACTAACCTGACCATTATCATTCAAAGATAATAAAAAATCTCAGTTTGTTCCTTAAGACATCTCTTAAATTCTTTAAATATTATCACATAAAGTTCTATATATAATCTGAAATTTCCTTATATCCATTAATATATTAATACTTAGTGCATTATGATCAGATAATATGACACATTTATCAGCCATACTAATTTAATTGCATATAAGACATTAAAGCATTCTTCCAAAACAAACTCAACATTACATATTTTTTTAAATCTTCCTTTCTACAAAATAAGTTCTGAAACTCATAAAAAAACCCAAGTCTACAGCTGTAACTGTATATATTACTAATAAAACACAACCTACCATGGATACCGAAGATCTACCTACCAGTAGCTACAAACTCATCAAAAAAGTAGCCAAAAGATAAAGTGAATTATAGATAATTAAAATAATATTAGATATAAGTTAAAAATAATAAAAGACTATTAATTTAATCACATTCAGTCACTAACTTCCATCATAGACCAGAGCCTGCAGTCACTACATCTGACCTTTATCGTGCAGGACCTCTGCCAGAAGGCCCTACACCTAGAAGTTTACTGATAATTTTGCCAGTGTCTAATGTAAGCATATTTATCATGAAGAATCGTGTCACATATTAACTTTACCACACAAAAAATTCCCTGCACGAAAGCAGATGCACGGCTTGAAAAACCAGTATAAAGCACACAAACAAGAAAAGCCAGCAAGCAACGACCAGATTCATAAAATATTGTATTGTGTGTTAACAATACATAAGTACAAACAGCACACAGACCGGTTTCGGCTGGAAACCAAGTACACAGCCTTCTTCAGTGTATGTAGAACAATTCAATCAGAGCTGTTTATAAAGTACAAAGTCAGATTTCATTGGTGGATGTTCATAAATATTCATTTAATCCAGGGGGAAACAACCCACCAAGCTTAATAATCCATTTCTTTTCCTTCCCATTTAATACTGTATGCCACCCTGTTTTGTTGGAACGATCCCCAAAAACCATATCAATAATAGTAAACATAAATCTAGCTGTTGGATGTGCCATGTGATGTTTATATAGAGCATTATTAATTCTCTTCTGTTTAATGTTACTGATATGTTCAGAGATATGTAATCTCATGGGACGAGATGTTTGCCCCACATAAAAAGCTCCGCAGCTACAAGTAGCCAAATAGATGATCCAATTGCTGCTGCAATTGGCAAAAAAACAGAGATCAAAAACTTGGGGGCAGTTCCTACTTGAAAATTCCTTGGCTTTGTTGATATATTGACAATTGGTGCAATGTCCGCATGGAAAACATCCACGCAGAATGTCACCAGAAAGAGTCGTCTGGACAAAACCAGTGTATCTAGTGTCACTATGTTTGTAGTGATTGAAATATGTATTCAGATTTTTGCCCTTCCTATAGGAAAAAATACATTGATCTGGTATTAAATTAGAAATGTCATCATCACACTGTAATATGTTCCAATGCTTGTGGATACTCTGAATAAGGCAATTGGAATTCCTAGAAAAAGTGGTAGTAAATCTAAGTGGTTGGGGTGATGTATTGAAATGTTCTCTATATTTAAGTAGATCCGATCTGTCCATGCAATTGACCTGATGTTTGGCAGTGGCAATATCCCCCACCTTGTATCCCCTTTGTTTGAATCTTTTGGTCAGGTCAACTTGATTGTTGCAAAATGTAGCATGTTCTGAGCATATACGTTTGGCCCTGATGAATTGGGCCTTGGGAATATTACATGCTATGTGTGGAGGGTGGAAACTGGAAGCATGCAAAATGGAATTGTACTGTGGGAATTTTCTGAACATGTCCGTCCCTAAGGTATCATCTGGCAGTCTATTAATTAGGACATCCAGATATGTAATGCTGTTCAAATCATGATGTTCAGTAAAAAACAATCCCCATTCATTATTGTTTAAGTATGAAACAAATTCCATAAGACCAGTTTCTGTACCCTTCCAAACAAGCCATATGTCATCCAAGTAACGTCTCCATATATCAATATCAGATAGAAATGTATTTCTTGAAGGCTCATAGATAATATGTAATTCAACATAAGCCATGAAGAGATCAGCATAAATAGGGGCAAAAGATGCCCCCATAGCAGTCCCAGGGATATTTTGCCCCTATTTATGCTGATCTCTTCATGGCTTATGTTGAATTACATATTATCTATGAGCCTTCAAGAAATACATTTCTATCTGATATTGATATATGGAGACGTTACTTGGATGACATATGGCTTGTTTGGAAGGGTACAGAAACTGGTCTTATGGAATTTGTTTCATACTTAAACAATAATGAATGGGGATTGTTTTTTACTAAACATCATGATTTGAACAGCATTACATATCTGGATGTCCTAATTAATAGACTGCCAGATGATACCTTAGGGACGGACATGTTCAGAAAATTCCCACAGTACAATTCCATTTTGCATGCTTCCAGTTTCCACCCTCCACGCATAGCATGTAATATTCCCAAGGCCCAATTCATCAGGGCCAAACGTATATGCTCAGAACATGCTACATTTTGCAACAATCAAGTTGACCTGACCAAAAGATTCAAACAAAGGGGATACAAGGTGGGGGATATTGCCACTGCCAAACATCAGGTCAATTGCATGGACAGATCGGATCTACTTAAATATAGAGAACATTTCAATACATCACCCCAACCACTTAGATTTACTACCACTTTTTCTAGGAATTCCAATTGCCTTATTCAGAGTATCCACAAGCATTGGAACATATTACAGTTTGATGATGACATTTCTAATTTAATACCAGATCGATGTCTTTTTTCCTATAGGAAGGGCAAAAATCTGAATACATATTTCAATCACTACAAACATAGTGACACTAGATACACTGGTTTTGTCCAGACGACTCTTTCTGGTGACATTCTACGTGGATGTTTTCCATGCAGACATTGCACCAATTGTCAATATATCAACAAAGCCAAGGAATTTTCAAGTAGGAACTGCCCCCAAATTTTTGATCTCCATTTTTTTGCCAATTGCAGCAGCGATTGGATCATCTATTTGGCTACTTGTAGCTGCAGAGCGTTTTATGTGGGGCAAACATCTCGTCCCATGAGATTACGTATCTCTGAACATATCAGTAACATTAAACAGAAGAGAATTAATAATGCTCTATATAAACATCACATGGCACATCCAACAGCTAGATTTATGTTTACTATTATTGATATGGTTTTTGGGGATCGTTCCAACAAAACAGGGTGGCATACAGTATTAAATGGGAAGGAAAAGAAATGGATTATTAAGCTTGGTGGGTTGTTTCCCCCTGGATTAAATGAATATTTATGAACATCCACCAATGAAATCTGACTTTGTACTTTATAAACAGCTCTGATTGAATTGTTCTACATACACTGAAGAAGGCTGTGTACTTGGTTTCCAGCCGAAACCGGTCTGTGTGCTGTTTGTACTTATGTATTGTTAACACACAATACAATATTTTATGCATCTGGTCGTTGTTTGCTGGCTTTTCTTGTTTGTGTGCTTTATACTGGTTTTTCAAGCCGTGCATCTGCTTTTGTGCAGGGAATTTTTTATGTGGTACACTTGTTCTGACTTCCTGCTGGGGCCTGCGACCTTGATGCTGCTGCAGGGATTTGTTGCAGCTTTCCAGTTTTAGCTTTCGCTTCTGGTTTTTACTTTTATCCTTCGGATTACATTGGTGGATTTTGCATTTTGCCTTCTGCAATACTTGGCCCTCCTGTTTTGTGGGTTTTGAACTCCATTTTGACATTCTAACATCTATTTGTGGATATCAGCCTCTTCTTCGTGCTCTGGGTATCATGAGGCTGCCATTTTGAATGTTTCCACCATACATTCTACTTTGTGGCTTTTTTGCCTACTAACGGCCGTTTATTTTGCAACTACCTTTGGTTTTGTCCACATTTACAAGATTATCTGGAATATCTTGTATGTCTTTGGCTTATGGTTGACATTGGGTTTATTATAACCGAACGGGATATCGACGCTCCAGCTGCTTTGGAATTATTCAGCGTTTGGACATATACACAGACTCTTTGAACCTTTTTCATCATACAAGGTACTTTTGTTCCACTATATGGCATTTTTCATATGCCTTTGGCATTGGTGGAGTCAGCACGATATAATTGAATGACTTTGTATTAGTCCATGGGTGCAATATAGAGTTCGGGACACTGGTTGTTTGTGTTTTGGACTATATTTATTGTAATAACACAGACCAGGTTTCTCTGGTGTGTTCAGCTTTTGGTTTCTAACTGCAGATTACAGGCTATGGACAACAAGGTCGTTCTACATTACGATATGGGATTTCGACGTTTTTGCAGCTTGGACACTATGTGCTGATTGTATTTCAACATATATATATATCTTTTTATTTGGTTTCAATTTTTGATATTACATTGTGGCATTCTGGTTTCGGTATATGGCAATTTATGTGGTCTTCATGCCATTTTGTCACTGGTTGGTTTAGTGCGACATATAAGTAGGATATTTCATCATCCTATTTGGTCAAATATCTTGTTTGGGATCACATCTGTTATTGTTTTGGACTATAATCATTGTACTAGGATACAATATACTAGGATACATTAGGGGGTTCTGATATACACATATTTCATTAGGTATTCTATATATACCATGAATATTGTGATCTCACTTTGTTTAATGTACTGACGTTTTTTTGTTTTACAATCTGTTTTTGCTAGCACTGTTATTTTGATGTTTGTTTTTACTTTTGGATTATACATTTGGCCTTATTATCTTATATAGGGCACCTTATGTATGTTTGATACTATTGTACAAATGATTGTTTGATTGCCATCCATTGGACAGCATTATAATAGCTGTTGGAGACAACAACGTTTGGGTTTTCTTTGTCTCATATTTGGATGACAATCTTCTCTCACAGGAATACATTAGGTCCCCCTTTTTTATATCTAGTTTGGGATTGATTTCTGCAGTCTTGGCCTCATATGTATTTATTATTTCATGCATATTGTTATCATTGGTGTTCCATTATTATATGCTGACATATAGGTGTTTTTTGGCTCACTGATTTATATAGTAATTATTTGATTTTCTTGTCAGTGTAGCTTCTATATTGCTCTTTGGTCTTTTGGACCAGATCATTTGGGTCTCAGTAATATCATACACCTGTTTAAGTGCAATACAGGTGACCTATTGATATATATGTTTTGATCTCATCTTTTTGGTCTACAATTTTGGGTTCCCTCTCAGTCCCCAGTGTTCTTGTGCCTTTGGGGTAATTAGTTTTCATATACTTCTGGCGTTGGTCCAGAATTATTGCTTTTCTGGATTGGATTATGTGGTATACTTTGTTTGAACCGGGTCCTTCTCTCATCCAGTCAACCACGAATATAGATTTTTGTTATGTCTCCCCCTTTGATCAGGATGAGTATAACATTCTCCTCATGATATGATATTCTGGTGATAGACGCAGCCTTTTAAATTGCTGTTATTGTCTATTCACCATTTCTTTGGTGTTTTAGCTGTTGTAGTTTTGGATTCTAAACTATTATTGACAGTTTTTGCAATCAGGTTTTTTGACACAGTGGTTTGAACTCTGGTACATCAATATGGATCTATCTAATTTCATTTCTGGATTGACTGTTGATAGAGAGGACCTTGAGGCCTTTGGGCTAGGTCACTCTATTCAGGACAAGAATGATTTATCTGAATAATCGACTCCAGAAGTATTTTGCCATAAGCTTTTTGATGATCTGAACAGATCATTGCGGTCATTATGTGCCAATGTTTGGCATAGTAAACTTTTTAAAGCCTATCAGGCTGCTGAGATTACCCCTAGGGGTTTACGTATACGCACTATCCCTCATGTGTCTAATTGTGATGAGGAGCTGACCACACAATGGCTTAAAATACAACAGGACGCCACTATGGCTTTTGTTGTGGAATTACTCAAATTTCATAATCGTGCTGTTGATAAGGGACTGGATGAGATTATGGCTACGGTTAACAAACTAAAGCCTTTTGAACATGAGCCCTTTTTTGGGGGCCAGCTTTCCAAAATTGCTTCTGATTTAAAAAAGTTTGATGCTGAACTTAGGGCCCGAAAGATAAAGAAATTCTCCAGAGACCAGGATGATTATTCCCGTGGGAGTCCCTTTACACATCAGACTAAACATGTGAGATTTACCAGTTCTCCTGCTCCCCCTAACAAGAGAAAGAGACCACGGTCCATCTTGCGTAAGCGCAATATTGATAATACTTCATCCATTGACGATACATCTTCTGGGATTGACAATGAATCCCTGGCGGCATCAAGGTCCCCGTCCCCAAAAAGGACTCCTGGGGGTATCCCTTTAGGACCAAATACAAACGGGGGGGGGTGCAAACATCCAAGAGGTTCACAACATCCAAGGACTATTGGAAATGGCTTTGCAGAAATAAATGAATGTTCTGATTCTAATGTTCTGAATCTGTCCAGTTTTGAATTTTCTTCAATACATATTCAGGTCCTTAATAAAGGGTTAACTTTTATACCTGGTTTCACGGTTTCGGAAGATTTATTAGCTCAGGACTTAATGAGTTTTTGCAGACTTTTGAATTTGAGATTGTTCTTTGGGGAATCTGATTGTAATGTTGATGTTGGCAAATTCACATATCATAAATCCAGTTTTTCTCCACCCATGCATCCTATAGTTCATCAGTTCCAGAACAGCGTACTTAAAGATCTACATTTCTTCAGTTCTGATGTGGTGTACAAACAAAATAACATCACATATGCTGAAAAGCAGGCTATTCTGGAACTACAAAATAATAAAGATATTGTAATTATCTCAGCTGACAAGGGTGGTGCTGTTGTTATTCTAAACTGGACTGATTATGATAATGAGGCCAAAAAACAACTATTTGATGTTAGGTACTATTCAAATATGTCTATTGACCCCATGTTCAGATTTACCCAACGGATTGAATAATTCTTATCAGACGCCAAAGATCGGGCTATCATCACTACTGAAACTGCACATCAACTTCTCATTAAGGATCCTAGTATTCAGTATATTTATTTCCTCCCCAAAATTCATAGAGATGCTACCCATCCACCGGGCAGACCAATTGTTTCTGGGAGGGGATACATCACCGAGCCATTATCATTATTTCTGACCAAGTATCTTAAACCTTTGTTAACCTCTATACGTTCACGTTTACAGGACACAACTCATTTTTTGCAGATTATTTCAGACATGCAACTTGAATCTGATTGGTATTTATGTACACTTGATGTCAGTGCTTTATATACAAACATTCCACACCAGGCAGGCTTGGAAGCTTTAGCTTATTGACTCGAAATGTCTAACTTATATAGTTTGGATTTCAACTCTTTCCTTGATGGCCTGGCTGAGCATGTTCTTACAAGTAACGTCTTCTATTACAAAGATCTTTGCTTTTGGCAAACCAACGGGACTGCTATGGGGGAATCTTTTGCCCCTATTTATGCTGATCTCTTCATGGCTTATGTTGAATTACATATTATCTAAGAGCCTTCAAGAAATACATTTCTATCTGATATTGATATATGGAGACGTTACTTGGATGACATATGGCTTGTTTGGAAGGGTACAGAAACTGGTCTTATGGAATTTGTTTCATACTTAAACAATAATGAATGGGGATTGTTTTTTACTGAACATCATGATTTGAACAGCATTACATATCTGGATGCCCTAATTAATAGACTGCCAGATGATACCTTAGGGACGGACATGTTCAGAAAATTCCCAGAGTACAATTCCATTTTACATGCTTCCAGTTTCCACCCTCCACACATAGCACGTAATATTCCCAAGGCCCAATTCATCAGGGCCAAACGTATATGCTCAGAACATGCTACACTTTGCAATAATCAAGTTGACCTGACCAAAAGATTCAAACAAAGGGGATACAAGGTGGGGGATATTGCCACTGCCAAACATCAGGTCAATTGCATGGACAGATCGGATCTACTTATATAGAGAACATTTCAATACATCACCCCAACCACTTAGATTTACTACCACTTTTTCTAGGAATTCCAATTGCCTTATTCAGAGTATCCACAAGCACTGGAACATATTACAGTGTGATGATGACATTTCTAATTTAATACCAGATCGATGTCTTTTTTCCTATAGGAAGGGCAAAAATCTGAATACATATTTCAATCACTACAATCATAGTGACACTAGATACACTGGTTTTGTCCAGACGACTCTTTCTGGTGACATTCTACATGGATGTTTTCCATGCGGACATTGCACCAATTGTCAATATATCAACAAAGCCAAGGAATTTTCAAGTAGGAACTGCCCCCAAGGTTTTGATCTCCATTTTTTTGCCAATTGCAGCAGCGATTGGATCATCTATTTGGCTACTTGTAGCTGTGGAGCTTTTTATGTGGGGCAAATATCTCATCCCATGAGATTACGTATCTCTGAACATATCGATAACAATAAACAGAAGAGAATTAATAATGCTCTATATAAACATCACATGGCACATCCAACAGCTAGATTTATGTTTACTATTATTGATATGTTTTTTGGGGATCGTTCCAACAAAACAGGGTGGCATACAGTATTAAATGGGAAGGAAAAGAAATGGATCATTAAGCTTGGTGGGTTGTTTCCCCTTGGATTAAATGAATATTTATGAACATCCACCAATGAAATCTGACTTTGTACTTTATAAACAGCTCTGATTGAATTGTTCTACATACACTGAAGAAGGCTGTGTACTTGGTTTCCAGCCGAAACCGGTCTGTGTGCTGTTTGTACTTATGTATTGTTAACACACAATACAATATTTTATGCATCTGGTCGTTGTTTGCTTGCTTTTCTTGTTTGTGTGCTACATATTAACTTTAATCAGTCAAATACATGCCTGCTGTGTGACTGAAAGTCTCTGGGAAATTTTCTGTGGACTCTAAGGACCTCTTGCTAATTTGCCCACTGTTTCTATTTCTTGACCAGTAGACTATACTCATATGCCAGTTGTTTGGCCTCAGGAAATGGCAGAAAACCTGTTTTCCTTTGTATCTCTTTGTTAATTGTTTCCTACTGGCTGCAAACTGATTGCTCTCAGTTATAATTTGACCTGATTATGGAATGGTCACTGTAGTAGAATATATTGCTAAATATCCCCTCAGTGTTGTATCCTGTTATACTCTGTCTGTATATTCCATGATAGAGCAGGTATGTGAAAAATGTTATTATATTTTTGTTTGTTGTAAGACTGTGTAGAAGAATGAAAAAACTTTTGTAAAGAGTTATATTTTTAACAATTTCATTCAGACTGATTAAGCTTTATGCATGATTAGGATGTTTCCCTTTAGCACATATTTATGTAATATGAGTTACTGGTGTTCTGGGATATATGTATATGTATATATATATATATATATATATATATATATATATATATAGGACACTGTTTTTATGTGCTGGTTAATCCAATAATTTTTTACTAACTGATGGTTTTATTTTGTGCTTATCAGTGTAGTGCCACATTCTGATAATTTGCTCAGTACAGCTGTATATAGACACTGTATTACTGTGGCTCTGTATCAGTATACCATCTGCAAAAATTACATTAAGCTTACATTCATAAACTTTCTTACCATCACACTACTCTTATACTTCCCATGTATTCTCTTGCTCTGACTTACTGTGGTCTATCCTCCATATCTTTTTTGTATATAGTAAGTACTAACTTAATTGCCTCAATATAATATCACAGTTCACTAGAGTTTTTCTCTTTCTTTCATTTCAGAGCCTGCAGTAACTAGATCTGATCTTGATTCTGCAGGAGCTCTGCCACAAGGCCCTACTCCTACAAGTTTACTGAGAATGTTGTCATTATATAATGGAAGCACATTTATCATGACAAACCTTGCTGTCTATTAACTTTAATCAGTCAAATACATGCCTGCTCTGTGATTGAACATCTTTGTTAAATAATGCACCTACCTATTCCTCTTTACACTCTCCACACATCGCACCAAACCTGTTTAATATTGCCTCTCACCTTTATTCCAAATATAAACTAATTAATTGCACTTCAACTCAAACCAAAACAAAATTAAGTGCAAGAATCCTCCCCAAAAAGTAAGAATGCATAATTTCCCAATATACTAAAATCCGTCTAGGTGGAGATACACACACTAATTCTAGCGCCACCTATTACAATGAACACAAAGACAATTCTTTCCCATACTTTTCTCTAATCCATTGACAGCCAATCCCCAACTATGGTGATCTCATTTTTGCTGCAATAAATGTTAGAAGCAATAAGAAATAGACCTGCTGATCGACATGCCTGGATTACCCAAAATAAGCCTGATGTTCTCACTGTAACTGAAATGTGACTTAAACCCTGCATAAACAACTCCAATATTATACCTCCTAGCTATAATATCATCCATAATGACCATATAAAGAGAAAAGTTGGTGGAATTGCATTAATATTTCCCAACACCTACCACAGTTCCATTTATAGCAAACCAATGCCAAAATTCTGTTCAGCAGAGCTTCTTATCGATTTCCTCAAACTAAACAATTATAAACAAATCTGCATTACTGTCCTTCACATCCATCATGGCAACAATATAGTTATACTGGAAGGCATCCTATATTGGATATACATAAAATTTCCACCAGAAAATATACTACTAGATGATGTGAATGCCAATTGGTTGGACATAAATTCTAACTCCTCTACATCTAGCATGAGTTTATATAGTTTCACACAACTAATTAATAGCCACACACATTATAGCAAAACATCAAATTCCTATTAGACTGGATCCTAGTATCAGACACTAGTAAATACACCACAACAGGTACAATGTCAGAATCTGTCAGTGATCATATATCAAGCTATATGACCAGCCATCTCACACAGCCAGTTAAACAGCATATTTATCAAACAGCACACATCCTTTTCAAGTTTAACCCAGAAGCGTTCATTACTACACTCATCTATTAACTGGAAATTCCTAAAAATAGAACATTTAGACGATGTCATAAATTAATTCAATACAACTTTTCTAAATATACTAAATAGCCTTGCATCTACTACAAGGAAGAGACTAAAAACAAATGAAGCAATTTGGCTCTCTAAAAAGAGTAAAATGATAATACAAGATAGAGAAAAAGCATGCAAAGAATAGCAAAAATATAAAATACATCAACATCTTGAAAACTTTAGAATGCTTTGCAGTCACACTAAAAAGGAAATAAATGAAGCAAAAAACTATAATATAATAACTTTCAGAATAATACTAAATACAACCATAAAAAATTTTGGACAGCCATTCAAGAAATCTTACATCCCGGCCAAAAATTTAACCCAAACCTCTCTCTCGATAACTCACCACTCAAAACTTCAATACAGTTAAACTCTTATTTTAAAGATAGCATAGCATCTCTAATGAAGGATTCCTCAGCATCTAATCTCAACCCTGCCCAACAGCCATATATCACCACATTTACTTTCAAATTCAAACTTGTGTCCACATCCTATTTAAAACTATTTTTAAACAAACTTAAACTGTGGTCTTCTTCAGCTGGTCACCTTCCAAGTGAGTCCCTAACATTAGCAACCAATATCATTGGCTATCCTGTCTCAATCATTATAAATAGGTCAGTTTAGGAATCCTGTGTTCCCTTTCTCTGGAAAAAGTCACACATTATCCTTATGTACAGAGGAGGAAATTCACCAGAAATTAATAATGTATACTTTAAAATATTTAAAAAACAATTGCTAGACTATTTCCTGCAGGAAGAATTCCTATCTGATACACATCATGGCTTCTGTCCTTTCCATAGTACCAACACTGCCCTTCTAACTTATATAGATACTGTCAATAAAGTTAGAGATAACTACAAACTAGTCTCTTCCTTATTTCCAGACTTTGTCTAAAGCCTTCTATACAGTTTGTCACAGAAAATATCTACTTCAAATGTCCTCACTATGTCTGTCTAAGCATGCCAAAAAGCTGCCTGTCCAATAGCTATCAGCCTGTAATATAGCACACCATGCTTTCTCCTTATCTCCCAGTCACCACTGGTGTACCACAAGCCTCTATCCTTGGTCCCCTCCTCTTTAACATTTTCATCAACATCCTCTACACAGCCACACAACAGGCCACTGTAATACAATACACAGATTAATCCTCCTCTCATTTGCACATCTGACAACATGGTACAATATTAAAAATTTACTCAGGAAGCTTTAACAGCCACTGAAACATGGCTTTATAACTCACAACTCATGCTCAACCCAAAAATACCAATCTATTACTTTTTTCTTCACATCTCTCTCTCATGAAAAAAAAATAAAGTCTTCTCTCTCTTGATCTGCTGATAATACAACCATTGCAGTCACTTCTCATAGCAATTTGTTAGGGGTGATAGTGAATGATAAACTTACATTTGATCGGAATATACAAATTGCATAAGAAAAACTTTTCAAAACTAGGGATGCTTGGGGGCATGGCTAGCATGGTCATGGTGTAGCAGCAGATTTCACAAGCTCCACTAAGGAAAATATATCTTCACTGGAAATTTGTTTCATATCAAGAATAAGTGGATTTATTTTTGAAGAATTTCGTAGTGTTCAACATTCTCTTCAGGAATATCTACTTATAAATCAAAACTGGTTATAATTTCCTGTCAAAACCTTCACCTGAACAAATACTTCACTTCTGGGAGATTTTCAACATGAGTTATACTAAGGCAAACAACCAGGATTCCAGTATAAAAAAGGAACTACAGACTTTAATAACAACTATTCAAGACCTCACAACTAAGATTGATATAATTGACTGTAAAATAGCCAACTTTAAAGAAAATGCTACCAAGAAGATGGATATGCTTCATGAGGATTTAAAACAGCAAAAAATTCAAATTACTAGTATTGAGAAATCATTAACAGACTTTGATGGAAGATTGCTAGAAAATGAAAACAACATAGAATTTTTGCTTAAACAAAATACTTCATTACAACATAAACTGGATGCTCTAGAGAATAGGTCATGCGGGAATAATATAAGGATTTTTGATCTTCAGGAAAATATAGAAGGAAACAATATGTCAAGTTTCCTTATCTCATGGCTGCCAAAATTTCTAGAGTTACCAGAGGCTTTATCTTTTGGTATAGAGAGAGCACATCAGTCTCTCACATCAGGAAACAGTACCAACAGAAAACAACCTAGATCTGTCATAGTAAAATCCCTGTCATCTTCAGATAAAGACTTAATTCTAAAAACAGCCTGGACAAAATCATCTTTAAAATACAATGACTATCATTCGCTTCGATAAGGACTATTCAACAATGGTAATTACCAAAAGAAAGGTTTTTTTACCTCGAATTAAAGAACTGAAAAAGGTACAGATTAAGACTCACCTCTTGTTTCCAGCAAGGCTGAAGATTTTTCTTTCTGATGGACCTTCATTGTTTGATGATTTTGATTCTGCTGTGACATATGTTAAAAAACACAAATTACTGGAAAAAAATAGAAGAGATGGAGTGGGCTAACCCCTCTCTTAAAAGAATGGCTCCTTAAACAACATGGAAATCTACAGAAAAACAAAAGAGACTAAAGAATAAATGAGAAATACAGACTATTTATAAAACAAACTATTATTGTGGACTATGCTTTTATTAACAAGTCTGTTTTGATATGTTATAAATACAAGGTAAGATTTACACTGCTTTTCATATGTTGCATATATGTTTCATTCATAACTTAATTTGATGTAATATAACATACTTAATCTACCATCAATATATTTATAATTAACACTTTAAGTATTCATTTTATATAAGTAAGCTTACCATATAAAATGCATTACCTCAGTATCCGCTTCATAGTATAGGATACTACTTAGCTGTATATTACACTTTAATTTCACACAGCTATAATATTTACAATTATAAATATTTAATATTCTATGTAAGATAAAATGAAGGGATACACTGTAAAATATAAAGTAAGGATGGAGGGGAGGGAAGGAAAAGAAAAGTTTTTTTTTTTTTTTATATACATATAATTTCCTGTATATATAGCATAGTATACATAAGTCTCTCTAAACTCAATGTAATAACAATACATAACATATTCAAAGCCTTCTTCTCTCTTCTAATTGCACTTTAAGTCATACAGAATAACATATTCATATAACATATTCATATAACAGTTTCCATCTCACGTTTAATCATACAGTACTGGTCAGCAATGTGCATAAACTGTGTTACACCCTCAGAGTAGAACAAGAATTCAAAATGTAATTATTAAATATGTACATGATATGCATTTGTTTAGTATAGGTAAATGTTGGGAAGGTAGTGTAGTGTAGTTTAAATGCCAATGCATACATTAGCTCTGAGAAGTTGGGAGATGTTTTATGTGTTTCTATTACAAGGCTTATTATTTATATATTAATCTAAACTCTAGGGAATATATATATAGCTAAAAATAAACATAATGTTTTTAAATGACAAAATAGAGCAGTAGGACAAGTTGCAACATTCCTCTCGTGCTTTGTTTGAAAACTTTTTTTTTATGACAGTTTTGCAGTTTCTAATATGGGAAACAGATATATATTAATTCACATGTATAAAAACTTTTTTTTTTTTACTGAAACTCTGCCTTTTCCCGCCGAAAAAATAAGGGAGACAACTTTGAACATTCTCCTTACCTCGTGCAGTTCTCTCACGAGCTAATTATTCATTTGGAAAATTTTCTACAGTTTGTGGAATCATCTCTTCTCTTTCTGAACTCACTCAATGATGTGAAGCAGCTGGATGACGTCATCATCGTGTGACTGACATTTCCAGGAAGTGCAGAACTGTATTTTGACTGTAACTTGGTTTAACAGTCTTTTTTGTTTTAAATCAGCTGTTATTTACTTAAAATTTATTTATTTATTTATTTATTTATTTATTTTACATTTGTTGCCCAGACTAGTCTAACTGGATATATGTCCATTTTCAGTAGAGGCCCAAGGATAAAAGCTCCGAGACAATAACAAGGACAGAAAAAAAAAAAACATTTATACAAATAATTTGCAAGAAATAGAGATTACAAAAAAATAGTTGTATAGTCCCCAAGAAAAAAATGTTAAATACAAGAATAATTACATGAGTAAACAATTGAATGCCAGTAAAATATATATATATATTTTTTGTAGAGAGCCAAAAAAGAAAGAAATAGTTCTTGTTCAGTTTCAGTAAGCATAAAAAATACAAAATAAAAATAAAAATTTATATAAGAAAAGGCAAAAATATATTTAATATCCTTAGAACTTCATATAGCATAGTGGGGAGATACAAAAAAGAGAGCAAGAAGTTTAAACATGCCATATATGGAAGGTAGAGGAGTTTCAGCAAAAAGAAATCCAGTTTGAGAGTTAGAGTAGAAAGAGGAGAATAAGTATCAGTCAGGCTGAGAGCAGGGGCAAAACCATTTGGTTTTAATGATGTTTTTTAACTGATTCTTGAAAAGGTTGATGGAAGTAAGGGATGTAATCTCAGTTGGAAGTTTGTTCCAGAAATTGCCAACTGCATTTGAGAATAGGCAGTCTCCAGCTTTGTTAAAGGATTTAGTAGTGGTGACTTGTAGTTTTTTAGCTGATCTTAGGGTAGGAAGGTTTTTATAAGAATTTACTAGGTTACATAGTATGGGAATGTTTGAAGGATGATGTCAAATCTTGTGAATAAAAATGAGTTGCTGGTAAACTAGTTGGTTTTGTACTTCCAGCCATCCGAGATGTTTAAGGTTAAGGCAGTGGTGAGTACGGAAGGGGGCACCCGTGGCAAATTTAGCTTTGCTGTTGTAGGTCATTGCTAGTTTATTTAGATTCATTTTGGATAGGTTGGTATATATAGGTGAGGCGTAGAGTAGGGTGGAAATAAGGTGGGTTTGGGCAATAGAGATCTTTGCTGACTCTGTAAGAAATGGTCTGATTCTGTAGAGGAATCCAAGTTTTCTATTTACTGATTTAATACTAGTGTTAATGTGTGAGTCAAAGGTGAGATGGTTGTCTATTAATACACTGAGGAGTTTGGTGGTGGTTTCAGGGGCTATTAATGTGCCATTGTTTGATTTTACTGTGAAATTGATAGAGGGGGATTTCTGTGTGGGACTAAATAGCAGTAGTTTAGTTTTTTTAGGTTTCAGGAGGAGACATCGTTGATGGAACCAGTTTTCCACTAAAGTAAAGACAGTTTGTGTGTTAGCCTGTAAACCAGAGTTGAATCGTCAGCATATTGTATGCATGTAGTTTGTGGAAGGGAAGTTTTTAGATCATTAATGAAAATTGTGAAAAGGAGAGGTCCAAGAATGGATCCTTGAGGGACTCCAAGGGTGATAGGAAGCTGAGAATATAGATTGTTTTCCCACAAGACCGCTTCTTTCCTGTTTTCAAGGTAGTATTGGAACCATTTTACTAGTTGATGATCAAGGGAAAGTGATTCAAGTATACTTAATAGTATTTGGTGGTTAATCATCAGCTTAAATGTTAACCCATACATCACAAGATGGGTTGCAAACTGGCTGAGTGACAGAACCCACAGGGTCAGAGTTGCTGGCGCCATGTCAGACTCAAAGCCTGTCACAAGTGGTGTACCACAGGGCTCAGTCCTGGGCCCACTCTTGTTTGGCATCTACTTTTCCGAAGTACAAGCAAACACAGGAGGGTTATGGCTGACAAAGTTTGCAGATGACTGCAAACTGGGCGCCATAGTAGAAAACACATCTGACACAGATATCCTTCAGAAGGGTCTCACAGAAACGGATAACTGGTGCCAGAGCCATGGCCTAAAGTTAAATGCCAAAAATGCATAGTCATACCCTTCGGGAAAAACAAGGTTACCCCTAGCTACCAAATAGGTGGCAATCCACTGAGCACAGAAGAAGTTATCAGGGACCTGGGGACCCAGGTTGATAGTAGTCTGTCATTCGACACCCATGTAGCTAAAGTAGTTAGGAAGACCTTCTACATTGCCCACCTTATCATGAAGGGATTCTCATCTAGATCAAGGGAGGTCATAGTCTCCTATACTCATCACTCATCAGACCAATGATTGAGTACAATGCCCCATTCGAATGTATCTGACCCGACACTTGCAGCAGCTGGAGAGGCCACAAAAGTTCCTCACCAAAAGGATAAAGGGTCTCAAACATCTGTCCTATGCTGCCCGACTGAAAGAACTCCAGCTCTATTCAGTCGCACGCTTGCTCAGAGGTGACCTTTGCCTAACATACAAGGCCATGTCAAACCCAGATTTGATGAATATGCTTCACCTCAAAAATCTAGATCCGTCAGAGCCACAAGGCGGAGACTTAAACCTCGACACGGCTATTAATAGGATGTGCTGGAGGGATAGATTCATCACCCAAAGACTCCCTATGCTGTGGAATAAAATCCCGGTATATGTGAGGCAGAGCACCTCGCTGGCCTTGTTCAAGAGAAATCTTGACCAATGGATGGGAGATCGCAGATATACCCCAGGGATTACCTCAGTGTCACTGCTCAACAGAGGCACAGCAAAATAATGGGTATAGTTCCCCATACTAAAGGGGTGGCGTAAGCCACAAAACTATGGGCTAGGCTTGTAAATGCCCTCAGGCAGATAGCCTAGTATGAACCTATGAACCTATGAACCATATCAAAGGCCTTTGAGAGATCTATGAAAAGAGCAGAAGATAGAAGGTTAGTATTCCTGCTTTTATTAATGCAGTCTGTAAAGGATAGAAGAGCTGTTGTGGTACTATGGTGAGACCTGAAACCATGCTGGCAGTCAACTAGAAGGTTGTTTTGTAGGAGATACTGAAGTAATTGCCGATGGATGCATCGCTCCATAATTTTTGCAAGGCTGGAGAGAAGGGCTATTGGGCGGAAGTTAGATAATTCATTTGAGGTACCTCCCTTATGCAGAGGGATGATATGGGAGATTTTCCAGATGGATGGGACATAAGATTCAGAGATGGTTCTGTTAGGTTAGAAATAGGGTAGGCAAGTACACCAGCTGCGATTTGCAGGAATTCAGCTGGGAGCAGTTCAGCTGATGGTGTACATGGTTTTAGTTTAAGAAGCAAGGAGTGTATTAAAGATGTTGGGACAGGTTGAAGGTTAAAAGGCTGGGGTAATTTGGTTAGTGAGGGAAATTTAGTGATGGAAGTAGGTGGTAAGGTGGTTACTAGTGATTGGACTGTTTCAGAGAAAAATTTGTTAAAGGTGTTGGCAATATGGCTGGGAGAGGTCTGGGTTAGGTTTGAGGGGGTAGGTGTTTTGGACTGTCCTGGGTGGAGTAATTTGCTGATACCTGACCAAAACTTTTGCGGATTATTTTGTTGGTTTTGTTGGAATTTTTTTGTCAAGGATTATGGATTTTTATGTGGAATTACAAATTTATCTAAAGTTTAGGTGATCTATTGGGCTTCTAGTTTTTCTCCATTTGGACCAGAGGTTGTTCCTTAATTGGATGTTTAGCCTTGTGTCCTTAGACAGCCATGTTTATTTTTGTTCTGACAGTACAAGTGGGAGCATGGTGCTCAAGGATCTGCAAGAATGTTTTATTAAAGTGTGAAATGGCTTTGTCAAGAGGTAGGTATTTTAGGGGTGACCAATTGCAAGCTTTGAGCTCAGCTTGAAAATTACTTGGGTTGAAATATTTTTTGTTTCTGGTAGTTCTAAAAGCCATTAGATTATGAAAGTGGGTCTTTTGCCTAGTGATGTAAGTAAGACAATGGTCACTAATATTGTCAGGGAGTATATGTGTTTGATAAGGATGGGGGTCCTTATTTACTAGAATCCAATCTAAGGTAGTTTGTTTTTTGCTAGGTTTGTGGATCCTGGTTGGGAAGGTAATAGTTTGGTGGAAGCCAAAGAGGTTTATATGCGTAGTGGGAATGGGAGATGTACAGCTATTGCAATCAATATTGAAGTCACCAAGGAGTATGGTTTCTTGTGGTAAGGACATTGAAAGCCAGTTTAGGGTGTTTTCGAGAGTACTAATATTGTTCCCAGGAAGGATGTAAGAGCATATAATGTATATTGATTTTTTAGCATTAATTTGGAGCTTTGAGGTTAAAATTTCAGAGTTATTAGGAGGAGGATGTTGCATATCTAATGATGTGATCTTAAGTTCAGATTTGAACAGTATTGCTACTCCACCTCCCTTTTTATTTAAATGGTCTAGTCTGAGAATGTTATAGCCTGGAGGGACAATGTCATTGTCTTTCATTGTAGGTTTAAGCCACGTTTCAGTAAGGCATAAGATGTCAAAGGAATAGATGTCTAATAGGGCATGTAGTTGGTTTATTTTGTTGTTAACACTTCTTACATTGAGTTGACCTATAAGTAGAGAGTTAGTGCTTTTTAGGACATTTAGGGGAGTGGTAGTAGAGGCTAATAGAGTATTTGAGGTGATGAAATTAGGACCAGGGTTTGGGTGAATGTCACCACGTAGAAGTAAGCAGTTATGAGGGTTATGTGATAGTTTAAACAATTTATAAAGAGAGAGGTGTCCTTTTTTCATTTGTAGGTATTTAATATGGGTTAGTCTATGAAACTGTGGTAGAATGAAGGATGAATAGGATGTTGTGTTACAGTGTGTAAGATAGGTGCTAGGAGAGAAATCTTTTTTGTCTTGGGAGATGAAAAAATGTAGCAAAGGCTGAGAATTCATAGGAAGTAAGGCAATGAGTTGTAGGTAATAAGGTGAGCCTGATGGATAAGAAAAGAATGTTGGGGTAAAAAGGCCGAAGATGGTTATACATAGTTAGCGGTGTAAGGTGGGGAGGTTTGGCTAAAAAAAGAAAAAGAAAATTTGAAGTCTAGTTGTGATAAGTGGAGTGCTTAGGGAATAGATAAGAGTGGGTGTGGAAGGTTGTGGCTAACTAAAAGGTGAACAGGTGTGTTAACTGATATGGAGATTGTGAAGAGAGGTAATTGGTAGATTAGGGCTGAGGGTGTGGTTAGGGCAGTATAAGGTCAAGTGTACTGGGGGTGGCTGGCATTTGGGGGTAGGGTAGGGGAGCAGAGTGAGCCCGCAGGGCAAACCGAGTGGGTAGAGACAAGATGAGTGTTTGGCATCACGTGAGAAAACAATCAGTCAGAGTGCTTAATGCTAGAGGGAGAGAGAAGTTTACTGGTCTGAATAAAGTCAAGAAAATGCTATAGTGGTGGCAAAATGATCATTTATATGGTCGATGCCAAGATTGCATATTACAATAACATAATATCTTCATCTTTTGTGACTTGAAGAAAGGATTACAGAACAGATAAAGAAAGAAAATATAAAAAGAAAAGAGGTGAGAGAGGAGATGGTTATGAGAGAACAGTGTGAGTATTAAAATGTAAATATCTATGTGCTTTATTCTTAGACCCTACAAGTGTAAATACTGATGGTAACATTCATTTTTGTATGTATGTATGTGTGTATGTGTGTGTGTGTATGTATGTATATATATATATATATATATATATATATATATATATATATATATGTATGTATGTATATATATATGTATATATATATATATATATATATATATATATATATATATATATATATATATATATATATATATATATATATATACATGCATATATGCATATGTATAAATTTTTTTTCTGCCCCTCATCTTTCTTTGATGTATCACTGCATATTATGATTATGGTTACCATACTCAAAGTTAATATCTTCACAAATTTGTGCAATCTTTATATTTAAGTGTCATAAGTAAGGTTATGCATATCATTTTAGAATGTTTGTTTGCATAGCAAAGAATTAAATAACAAAAGTGGTATACTAAAAAGAAATTTGCAAATAGTTATCTTATTCTGCCACTAGTGAAAGCGGTTGTATATACATGTCTTTATAGTGACTACATCCCATTTGGGGATGATACAATGTTTATTTAAATGACATACTGTTTATAATTACACTTACGTCTTCTATATTGTCATTCTAAATGTAACTATTTACAAAGGATACTAACTACATGTTAGCCTTGTTTGAATTTTTTTTCTCTCTCTCTTTTCTCTCTCACTTCCCTCACATGTTCATGTATATAAGTTAAATAAAGGGAAGAGATATAATGAGAGTTACATCATTAATACAAAATAGAATTACATGTAAACAAACCATGGTTTGAACAATAACATTGTGTCCTGGATAATGTATTATATCTGATAACCTAATAGAAATGTTTATACACACAGCCTCTGTTATCTATGTTAATAGTAAAGCAGTGGGCTAAATTACTTAGTCCTTTTAAATAATCTGTTAGACATTTGTCTTATTTTGGAATGTAAATCATATTTTGAATCTATTAGGTTACTTAGGTTTCTTATTCAATATGATATCTATGAATGTATAAACCTTCCAGATAACACTATATTAGGACAATTAATGATTTCATTAGAATTTGGTTATCTTTATGTTTCTAAATTAAAGTATATAAAGTATGTTATTAGTGGAGTTTGTACTCTGTTGTTACAGTTTAGGGGTTGATCTCAGTGACAGATGTCATTGGGATTAGGAGGTTATACCTCCAGGCGGGGAGCATTGGGGTGTTTGTTTTTGTCTAGTGTATGTAATCATTTTTTTTAAAAAGAGTTTTTTGACATCCAGAGTAGCTTATTTACAGAAAATATAGAGAATTAAGCTCAAGGAATACATTTTTTCCTAAAAACATGAAATTTTATATTTTTACTAGGAACAAATTCACTTTTGTGTGGAAATTTTCACATTATACGTATGATATTGATATGCTACTAACACATCTTTCAGTTACAATTACATAATATGACTATGTTGAAAGGTATGTCACTTAACATAAGTGGTTTGGACAATCCGTATAAAAGAAGTAATTTATTTAAATATCTAGCTTTTCATAAACCTAATATAGTATTCTTACAAGAAACCCATTTAACAAAAGATACTATTAAATTTCAAGATACAAATAAATACACAAATACAGTAAGCTCAGAGTGTACGAAAAAAAAAAGAGGTGTAGCAATATTGTGGAACAAAGCATTACCATTATCCAGAATAATCAAAACATACCAAGACAATAAATGTTTGATTTACTTGGCTGTAATTGAAATGGGTAAGAAACTATATACATTAATAAACAACTATTGGTTACCTGGTATTGGTACTAACACTATTAGACACATATTGAATTAAATAGTTTTGCTATCTGAGGGACATATCATTATGGTAGTTGACTACATCTGTATCTTAGACCCTAAAGATACAACCACTTCAGGAAAAAGAAAAATTATAGCACAAGCTAAACAACTTATAAATTTCATAGACTTATACCTACTCAAACACATACATCATTTTGTGGATCATAACTTATTACAATACACGTTCTATTCTAATATATGCAAAACATATTCTAGAAATGATAGAATATTTCTTTCCACACAGATAATGAATAACCTGACCAATAGCAAAATTATATCCGGCCCGATCTCGGACCATAATACTATCATATTTGAACTTAATATTAATAACACCCATAGTGTCCAAATTAAAAGGATTCCAGCATATCTCACACAACTTAAGGATTTTCAATTATTCATAACAGAAGAGACACAAAATTTCATTAATATAAACTCAGCATCAGACACACATATGTTTATTTGGGATGCCCTAAAAGCATATTTATATGGACAAATAAACAAATGGTTTCATAATAAGATAAAAATATGGGATAAAGATATAAGAATAACACAAGATAAACTGGACTCACTATACACAAATAATAAAGGCAACTTGTTTTCAAAGAATATAAGGGATGAGATATGCAAACTAAATGAGGAATATAGATCTATCCTACATCATAAAACAAAGATAACACTAGAAAAATACAGGTTTCTTGTTTATTCTGTAAATCCTAAACATCTATTAAACCTTAAGAATAAGACCAAAAGATTAAATAAATATAATTATATTAAAGAAATACATTCTGCAAAAAAGAAAAGAGAAGTACATAGTATGCAAGATATATTACCAGTCTGCCCTAGACTCCTCCCAACATAGCCCCAAACAATTCTGGTCCTCCATAAACTCCATCCTCCACCCAGGTAAAGTCAGTACCCCTCCTCCTAACATTCCTCACTCCTCCAAAATATTGCTACCTCATTCAACACACACTTCACACAAACCATACTATCACTAGCTAAACAACACAATCCCCCTCCCGCCAACCCACACCTTCAATTAGTAATCTACCCACTGCCTTCTCTTTTTCTCCTGTACTTAACGCCAACATAAAAAAACTCTTAACTAAACTTAAGCCCACCAAATTAGCAGCAGACATCCTCCCAAGTGAATGCCTACAAATCACAGCTGATTCTCTGGCCTACCCAGTATCCATCTTGATTAACCAATCTCTGTCAGAAAGTTACATTCCCATACTGTGGAAAGTATCACATATAATTCCCTTCCACAAAGGCGGCTCCTCCAAAGAACTAACCAATTACTGCCCCATAGCTATTCTCTCTCCTCTCTCCAAAATACTAGAGAGATGCATTCACTCTTAGGTCTCAGACTACCTCCTTACTAACAACTTCCTTTCCAATACTCAACATGGCTTCCGACCAAACCATAGCACTACCACTGCCTTACTCTCCTTTACTAACACTATCCTTCAGCATAAAAACAATGGCTATCTCTCCTCTGCTACTTTCCTAGACCTATCTAAAGCACTTGACATGGTCCCGCACAAAAAACTCATCTCTGTCCTCAGTAACCTATCCTTCTCTCAATCAGTCACCAACTGGTTTCAGAGTTACCTGTCTGACTGCCAACAATCCATTGTATGGCAAAATTACATATCTCCCCAACTACCTGTCTCTATAGGGGTTCCACAAGGATCCATCCTTGGACCCTTACTCTACTCTATTTTCACCAATAATCTAGCCTCTGCCACCAAACATGGCACACTCATACAATATGCAGATGACTCAACCTTCATCTGCTCAGCCCAGTCCCTACCCAATCTGCAAAAAGTCACACATGAAGCCTTTTCCTCTGTTAAAACTTGGTTAACCGATGCCCAATTAATACTTAACCCAAATAAAACTAAACTACTCATCTTCCAACCCACCAAACATACTCAAAACAACTTTCACTTTAACAACACAGCAAAACAGAACACTACTATACACCCAACAGAACACACCAAATTGCTAGGAGTGGAAATAGACAATAAACTAAAATTTGACATTCACATATCCATGACCATAAAAAAAATCCACAAAAAACTAGGAGCATTATACAGAAATAAGCAACTTGTCACCAAAGCAGCAAAGATTTCAATAGCAAATTCCCGCCTTATCTCCAGCCTAGTTTATGCCTCTCTAATATATATACCAACCTAAGGCAATGCGATCTAAACAAGCTAGACACCTGCTACAACAAAATCACCAAATTTGCCACAGGGGCATCCTACCATAGTCACCATTGTCTCTCACTTGCTGAACTGGGCTGGCTTGAACACCCTCACCTCCTTCAATGGTATCAACTCACATTTGCCCACAAACTATTAAACCATCCACTAAATGTCCCATCCCTCCAGAATCCACTCCAACCCTATCGCACCACCAGACCACTAAGATCCAGCAACAAAAATTACTTGCAGATCACTAAAACCAATAACTCTGCTGGTGAAGCACTATTCTTTTGTGCCATAGCCAAATTATAGAACTCCATCCCACCCACAATTACCTCCGTACCATCATGCACCCACCAAAACTTTACTAAAAGTGCACCTAAAAACATGCTGGCTATGCCCTTGCAACTCCCACACTAATATCACACACCCCATCCACCCACTACCTTTCTTTCCACCCCACTAGCTACCTTGATTATAGCAAGCTTGGATGCTCATAAGCCTACTACTTATTATACAGCAGGAACTTCTTATTGTAACCATTGTTAATGTCTGTTATGTACTTTGCAGATAAAGATTCTAGTTGTCTACTGATGCACTATGTTCTTCATCTGTAACTATGTTTGTAATTGTTAATTGCTATGTTAATCCAATCTAACAACTGTCTGTATATTTTAACTGTGGAGCTTTTCTCCCTGGGCCTCCACTGAAAATTGACCTGTTTCCAGTCGGACACTCCCGATCAACAAATGTAAATAAATAAATACATAAATAAATTAGAAGAGTTTAGATGTCACTTTCATGAAATTAATCAATCCACATAAATTCAAATACAAGATAACATAAGAGATTATATTAACAAGAATATATATATATATATATATATATATATATATATATATATAAAATAAACTAAACAAACAACAAATAGAAGTTATTGATAAACAAATTATCAGATATACAAAGTCAAGTAAGTAAGCTTAAACTAAACAAATCTCCAGGTAACGATGGAATTATTCCTGAAATATATAAGATAATGTCCAAAATGGCTAATTCCTTACTATATAAAGTATATAATTTGGCCCAAAATGATAATATTACACCCCCATCCTGGAAATATACATTTATATGCCCTATTTTAAAATCAAATAAAGACCCAACATTTTGTTCCTCATACAGACCAATATCTTTACTGAATATTGATTATAAGATGTTTATGAATATATTCTCAGAAAGATTGAAGAAATCCTTACCCCACTTAACAAACGAAGACCAGACAGGATTTATAACTAACAGAAGTACTTTTGATAATATAAAATGAACCCTAGCATTCTTGTAAATTCTTGTGAATTTTTGGTAACCCTTTTATCTAAGGTATTAGAGGTTCAGTTACCATAAAAAATTCAAATAAAGATTTATCTATTAAACCTGATGATAAACATTCCATTAGATCATTCATTATTCTATTCCATATAAATATATATATATATATATATATATATATATATATATATATATATTTACATTTAATTATTAGATACATTTTTAGTTATTATATATGTATTTGTTATGTGTGTGATTTAATATATATTCATATTCTTTTATAGCATATAGATATATTTACATTTAATTATTAGATATATTCTTAGTTATTATATATGTATTTGATATGTGTGTGATTTCATATATATTCATATTCTTTTATATATTTTCTTACTTTTATTTTAATTATTTATTAGTATTTACTTACAGATTTTGTAAATAGAAATATGAACTATAGGAAAATTGCTTTGAAGCTATAAATGGTATTGAAATGCATTGCACATTTAACCTTGAGTAGAAATTAGCAACTTTGTCTTTAAATTTTAATTAATTTTGTCCTGCTGGCTTCTGAGTGATTACTTTGAATTTCTGAGGCCTAGCAATGTTATATAAGGATTTATGTTAGTTGTTACTCCTGGTCTGATGAAGCAATACTGAATTATTGTGAAAGCGCTTACAGTATTACTGTCAAGTATTGGAATAAAATTTATTGTTTTTTTTATTCATCTGCATTCTTTATTTGAACGTGTTTCCTTCATTTGGGGAAATCATTAATCATATTTAATACACCTGTTCCACAATGTGTTAGGAAAACCAAATACTCATTACTATGGACTATAGTGGCAGTGGCTGGAAAAATCATAACAAAAAATTGGATTTCAAAACATCCTCCTACATTCTCTGAGTTTACTAATTTATTAAAATTGGTTAGTTATTTACAGATAAGAACCATAACCTCTAGAACATCTAGAAAGACATATGAATATCATTTATGGGTTAACTTACAAAATATGCTGAAAAAAATGATAATTTTGCCTAAAGGTAATTGACTTTCCTTGTCATTCATGAGAACAAGTTACAAAAGGCAGGTTGTAGTGTATGTTAATGTATAAATACTGGATGTCTATGTGCATACTTTCGTTTGTTTACTTTGTTATTCGTATATTCATATTTAAATGCTTTAAATATATGTTATCAATTTGTAAATCTATAATGTAAATTATCTTGTATATGTCTATGTGATTGTTTTGATTATAATCAAAATCAATAAAACTGTTTAAAAAAAAAACAGGGATGTTTTACAGAGCCAAAAACTTTCTCAACGATGCAGCTAAAATTACACCTGTCACTACTTATTTAATCCTCACACTTCTTTATGGTGCTCCTATCCTTACTAACCTCCAGGCTTCACCAAAATTAAAACTTGAATGATGCTATAACAAAGTTGTTAAATTTGCAGCAAATACCCCTTTCAGAACCACCCACCACTGTATAGCACTAAAATGCCTAAATTTGTTAGAATTGCCCCATCAAATAACATTTACACAGTTTCTTACCACCTACAAATTATCCAGCATCCATTCATCTGTCAGCCCAGCATTAACAGCCATTCAATACTATATTCCCAGTTGGTCATTGCGATCCAGTGACCAAAAACTCTTGTCTATCAAGAAACCTGTCAATTTGGCTCTGCATTGTCTGTACATGTACAACATTGCTAAGGCCTGGAACTCCTTACCTATATCTGTCAGGTCAATACCCTGCCTCCCAACTTTCAAAACCACTCTGAAAGACTTCCTAGCTAAAATGTGACTCTGTTCTTGCTCAAAACCAGGATAAACTATATCCCTAAATGTGAACAAGTACCTTTTCTTATACCTCCTCACTCTCCCTTCTTCACTTACTTCTTTAATTCTATTAAATTCTCTTCACTGACTTTCTCACTAAATATATCATAAATTTGTTTTTCCCTCACTTCATATTGCAAATCCTGTTTGTATTAGAATAACTTATGTTTAATTTCTCTACAAACTGTCTAAATTTCTAGCTCTAGATTTCCTCTAGGTGCTCTGGTTTCCTCCAATATTCCAAAGACACACATCTGGAGGATTTCTCCCCCGTCCTCCAATAAAAATGAGCTATTTCCCAGTCAGACTTTCCCAGTAAATAAATGTTAAATAAATAAATAAATAAATGTCCATCCATGATAAGAAGATTTTTCCCATATGCACTTGTATAGACGAAAAGGAAATTGCCCCAGTGAACTGTAGCTATGGATGGGATAAAAATATGTATGTACTTATTTCTGTCTAACCTGTAATGTCTGTGGTATGTTTAAGGAAACTAATGATTTCCATCGATTTCTGTAAGCTGCCTGGACTAGTTTACAGATACTCTCTAATACTTAGGAATATAGTAGTAGTTGTTAATACATTCAACCTAATAGAGACAGCGAGGGGATGGGCTCTGAATATTCACTGTTTTTTGTGTTGATATTTAGCCATGTGTGAATAACAGTTCATTTTAATATGCTGACTCTTCTTCATTGTTTCTGTATAACTCCCATTATGTGCATGGCATACCTTATAGTGACAGCAACATTTGCTATAGTGTGTGTCACTGACTGCTGTTATATATGAGAGGCATCTCACATTTGTACGGTACACATGCTTACTCTGATGGGATGTGCATGTAACTGTAGAAACATCATTGTTATGTTTGTTCCTAATTGTTGTAATAGCTACCGTCATGGATTCAAGTCATATCTATGCACAGATGAGCTATACAACATTTCTGATGGATTGATAGATGTGATGATGTTGTTACTCCTTATGGATTACATATTCAGACATGCTTTTCAGATTTAATCTAATTATCTGCACATAACAGTGATATACATGAAATTAATTGCTTTGCCTATTGCATATCACTCTTTCTTCCAGATGTCAATCAGAAGTAGGAGAGAAAATTTCTCACCCAGACAGAATGAAATTATTATGAAGGCTCTGTGCCAACATAACCACAACATTCTTGGACAGGCGGGCATTATTGTCTGGAGAAATCAAGTATGGATGGACCTTAACAACATGATTAATGCTGTGGGTCATCACAATAGATACGTGGAGGCCTATTGGTGATGTTATTCTGACATGATCCTCCAAGCAGGTAACAGGCTCCAACTGTATGAGAGGGCAAGGAATGACACTAGAGGAGGGCCACCATTGCCTACCCTGGATGAGATAACAGTGCTCCTGACCTCTCACCATACAACTAGACAAGATCATCAGATAGCTGGGATTGGTATTGAAGCAGGTGCTCCAGGACATACAGGTATGCTCTAACTTCCAAAACACTGCAGCATGCACATGTTGATGTTTTTGTGCCATTTTAACCTACAGATACATCATTGCAGGACACAGTCCATGAATATGCACATATTGGTAGACCAGGTAAGGTTGTTGTTGATATGATTGTAGCACTTTTTAGCACACCAGTGGTCTTGGATATTCATGTTTCCTTGTTCCATACACAGGTAAATCTGAATGGCATATGCATCATTTGTCATTTAAGTGCCTCCATATCCTGTTAGTCTGAGTCATATTTGTTCTGTGCATGTGCCTCCTGTCATGACTGTGGAGTGTGCTCACATGTTGATGTTTGTGTACCATGTTATACTACAGGATCTGCATTAAACAGAGAGGACATACCTGGTAAGGCTTTGAATCTGATTCCTACATTCTACTATTGATAATCACATCTGTGCCCTTCTTGACTGTTATGTTCTTGTTCACTTGCCTAGTGCATCTGCAATCTGCACATCATCCACGTCCATCTTGTATGTGTCTATATTATCTCCTGTGTGATATACCTCTGTTGTAATACTACATAATGTCTAGCATGTGCTTAATGATGATTTTTTGTCTATCTTTCACATGACAATTGCATTTGAACCCCCACCTTTGACAGTGGAGTCACAAGCGAACATGCCTGGTAGGGTTTATTAGCTTTATTACCCTCATCTGTCGTATTTGTATTAGATTTATGTCATGTTTGATTATGTAAAGTACATATCATCTGTCTGTTACTTAGGGTCCCTGAACCACCCACAACCACAACATCCTGGTAAGTCCATATCATCATTAGCTGTGTAGTAATACAGTTGTCCCATATTTCTTTACTAAGCTGCATCATTTGATTTCTGTGAAGGTATGTAATGTGTTATCTGTCTCTTCTTGTAGCACATCCACTGCCTGCCTCCTCTAGTAGCTTATCCACTGATCAAGAGGTGGGATGTGATGTGCCTAACTATGATAGCATGCCCCATGGCACATCTGCCTACAACAGGACAGTCATGTGGATCATGGTATAATCTCAGATATGGAGGATACTATGGCCTGACATTGTCATGCGGGGACAACAGATGATGGACATAATGATGACTGTGACTCATTGTTTCATGTAGCATCTCCCATATGGTTCTGAAATGTCCCAAAGAACAGTATACCTAGACTCAGTCACACTTTTGCTTCTATTGGTATTGGGTTGCCTTGCAAGCTATGAACATACATGTGGGTTACACACAACCTGCACATAAACTGCACCAGCTCTCTGTGTAATCTATATCTATCTATTATTTTGTGGTCAGAGAGCTGGCTTTATTGCAGCCTGGCTTGGCGCCTAGCTGGCTGCCTTCTGATGCATTTGCAGATCACCCACTAGTATGGTTTGCAGTATCTCAGCCTGATCTAGTGCATTAAATGCCTGTTGCATTCTTTTTTTTTTTACATGTGTTTTGTGGCTTCTGCAGGATATAGTATGAATCTGTGGAATATAATAACATTAGGATAAAGTGCATATGGCCTCAGCTGAGTGCTTTTATAAAGTTGTCATCAAGGTATTTGTTACATACAAGTTGTACTGGGCACACACATTGTGTTTTGAACTCTGGTGGGAGTGTGCAGAGTCTGTAACCACTCCCTAAGGATGGAGATATTCATCCAAACCCTGGCCCAAACACCTCCATCACCACTCAACTCATTAACCCAAACCCCTCTGCCATTTACCCACTTAAAAAACCTCCAAACTCACCAGCATTAATAATAAAAATAACACAACTCCATGCTCTCTTGGAACTCTACTCATTTGATATTATTTGTCTAACAGAAACTTGGTTAAAACCAGTAACAAAAGACAATGAAATTATACCACCTGGTTACAACGTTGTATGTCTTGACCGTGTAACCAAGAAAGGTGGTGGAGTAGCTGTTCTATTCAAATCTGATTTTCAAATAACCATCTTTAACCAAAAACCTCCTCAAGACTCAAATGCTGAGATACCTATTACCAAGTTTCAGCTAAACCCAGTCAAATCTATCTATATTATCTGTATCTATGTTCCTCCAGGTAATAACATCACTATCATCGAAAACATCCTTTGTTGGTTAT
Source organism: Protopterus annectens (assembly GCF_019279795.1). Lineage (NCBI taxonomy): Eukaryota > Metazoa > Chordata > Ceratodontiformes > Protopteridae > Protopterus > Protopterus annectens. Next base: position 812,141,689 of record NC_056729.1, read on the forward strand.
CTCTAAACCTTCCCCAAGAAACCGTAATCCTAGGTGATTTTAACATTGATTGGAATTTTTGCAATAACAACTGCCCCTCTAGCCATATTAATCTCTATGGGTTTTCCCAAACTATTACCTCCCCTACTTGAATAAACAAGACGAATAAGAAAGAAAGCACCTTAGATTGGATACTTATTAATAATCAACCCCAGACTTATGAAGCCGGAAACCTCCCTGACGACATAAGCAACCACTCACTAACCTACATTATCAGGCTCAAAACCAATCCACCCATTCAACCCATATTTAGGGCAATTAGAACCAAGAAAAAATTCAACTTAGATCTATTCCTAAGAGAACTTAAAGCATGTAATTGGTCCCCCTTAAAACACCTTTCTCCTGATGAAGCCGTTGATTACTTTAATACTCATTTCCTAAACATACTCAACCACCATGCTCCTACCCACTATATCAGGATAAGAACTAAATCTGCTCTCTGGCTTACTAAGGAAACCAAGCAAAAACTCCATCTCAGAAATAAATACTGGAATAAATCACACTTAACTAAAAACCCTGCTGACCTCCAAAACTACAAACAAATGAGAAATGAAACAAAAAAAGCTATATTGTCTGATAAAAAAACTATTACCTACAATCTCAGCAGACCCACCATAATAAACCACAAAAGTTCTGGTCAAGTATTAATCAATTATTACATCCAGGTCAATCTATCACACCTAACCCTCAAGGCACTGACAAAGACAATCCTAAACAAACTGCTAATGCCTTTAACACCTTTTTCACCAAAGCAATTCAAACTCTTGCCTGTCAGCTCTCTCCTCAAAACATAACAACATCTAATTCTGACTCTAACTCACCTCCTCCATTTCTCTTCCAACCTGTCCCCACAGCATTTATTCTCACCCTTATCCAAAAACTGAAACCATGCACTCCTTCTGCTGACCGGCTACCCACAGAATACCTACAGTTAGCAGCCAAATCTATTGCTTACCCCATCTCCATTCTCATCAATAGAACCATCACTGAAGGATATATCCACAAACTTTGGAAAGTCTCTCATATTATTCCCCTTCATAAGGGGGGAGACTCCACTGAACTCTCCAACTATCGACCCATAGCCCTACTTTCTCCTTTATCTAAGATCATGGAAAGATGTATCCACAGGCAATTGCTAGACCACCTTCTCCATAATAACCTGCTTTCCAACTCCCAACATGGCTTCCGACCTTCCCATAGCACAACTACTGCCCTCCTTTCCTTTATTGACACTATCAATAACAACCGTAATCTTAACAAGCTCTCCTCTGCACTTTTCATAGACCTGTCCAAGGCTTTCGACATGGTAAATCACACTATACTCATAAACATTCTCAAATCTCTGTCTCTCAACCCACTAGCTATAAAATGGTTCCATTCCTACTTAAATAACAGACATCAAGCTCTGCTCTGGAACAACGTTCTTTCTACCCATCTACCTGTTAATATTGGTGTTCCTCAAGGCTCCATACTGGGCCCTCTCCTGTTTTCTATAGTCATCAATGACCTTCACCAAGTAGTTCCCCAAGCTACATGTATACAATACGCGGATGACTCCACACTTATATGCTCAGCCACATCTGTATCAGAACTTCACTCCCATCTGTATCAGAACTTCACTCCCTTTCTCAAGACATATTTAACTATGTAGAAATATGGTTTACAAAATGCTGTCTCCTATTAAACCCTAAAAAAACTAAACTTCTCCTTTTTACACCTACCAGTAAATCTCCCCCAATAGACTTCACTGTATCATCCAATGATTGTACACTCATATCCCAAGATCTAACTACCAAACTACTAGGTATCACCATAGACAATAATCTAAACTTTGATGCCCATATCAACAACATTCTGAAAACTACTAATAAAAGAATAGGATCTCTTTATAGGATCAAATCCTTCCTCAGTCTTGCAACTAGAATAACTATTGCCCACACCCATCTAATCTCCACCCTTCTTTATGCCTCACCTATATTTACCAATCTGTCAAAAAATAACCTTAAGAAACTAGAAAACTCCTATAATAGCATAGCCAAGTTTGCCACAGGTAACCCATACAGAACACACCACTGTATTAATCTAAAGAATCTAGGGTGGCTTGAATTACAGCAGCAGCTGAAATTTAATCAACTGGCCATCGTCCACAAAATATTTTATCAACCTGCCAAAACACCCATCCTATCTAACCTTATTCACCCCTATGATAACCTGAAGTCCCTAAGATCTTCACAAAAATGTCTTGTATATATCAATAAATCAAACAATAGAGCTGGAGACTCTCTTTTTTTCTAATTCTATTGGAAAAACCTGGAACCTACTTCCCCCTGAACTTACCACACTTCCCTCCATTACTCTGTTTAAAAATAAACTTAAGCTCTTCCTGAAAACACATTGCATGTGCCCCTGTACTAAACCTGACTGACCAACTTACCTCTTATTACTTGAATCAACCTTACCTTCTCATCTCTGAAACTATTTCATCTTAACTACTACTATGCTTCCTCTCTATCACAGTCTTACTTATTAGTGAATTCTCTAACAAGTGTAACATATTACTTCTAGATGTATTACTTAACTGCTTCTCCATTTCACTCTCCTTTATCTTCCCTTCTTATCTACATCTATACTATATTTTCTTTCTTTTCTTAGCTAGTATTCTTTAGCAACAATCAAATGTAACTTCATATTAATTATACTAAGTCTAGTCAAATATGTGTAGCTTTTTTATATGTACTTTATAAATTTGCAACCTCATATTATTTCTGCTTTCTTTACGGAAAATGTATTTGCATTCTAAATATGTACTTCTGTAGATGTGAACTTTATTTGAAATGTGTGGAGCTTTTCTCCCTGGGCCTCCGCTGAAAATGGACATATATCCAGCTAGACTAGCCTGGTCAACAAATGTAAAATAAAATAAATAAATAATTATCCTATGCTGAATAGATAATTACCTGGTCTTGGTTTAGCGTACACTAAAAAATCACATCTTCAGCTTGTCGCTCTTCTTATGTGCATTAAGAAGACGTTGAGACTTGGGTGTTCACTTCAGTAGTTTATAGCATACAATTACATCAGGATAGATGGCAGGAAGAATTAAACTTAAACAAACTATCTAACTGACTGACTACATACTTGCATGCTCACAATCTGACTGCTCACTCAAAATGGCACACTTGCTTGCACATGTTCAGTACTTATATGCATGTGCTGACTTACTGTAAAGCTTCTTAAAGGTATATCACACACACTGATCTACATCCTCCCTCTTTACTGAGATGTCTCATCTAAACAATAACATTTCAATAGGCATGCAGTTATACAGTCACTAATATATAAAACCACTAGTCATGTACAGGTTGCCATGTATCTGGCACTGTGTTTCAAGATGCAACCTGATCTCATGACATACTAGTTAGGCCTGGGTTTAACAAGAGAGAGAAAGAGAGTCACTGGTGAATGTTCTGCTTGAGGAGTTTCAGGGATTTTCTCAGGAACAGGGATTGCTGATGGAATGTCCTCTAGAAAAGAAACACTGGACAAGTCACCTCTGAGAACCAGAGTCTTTGTCACAGGAAAGATGGTGTAACACTGGTTTAGACACTGGTAACAAATGCTTCTGATTTTGTCTGAATTTCACTCCTTGTTATTCCACACTGTATGATCTCGGTTCTTGACACAAACTTTTCACAATTCCGATGTGATCAAAACCTTTTGATGTCTGAATCCTTACTATTTTCCCTTTTTCTAAAGAATGGAGCAGTTTGCTGGTTTTATCATAGTAAGATTTCTGGGACAAGCACTTCTTCAACAGTTGAGCTTTTACTGCTTTGTTGTTCTTAGCACTTCAATAAATTACTGCCGATCGATAATGTGGTTCTAGTTTGTCTCAACATAAGTCTCTGAGCAGGTGAACCAAGATGTTTATCATGAGGAATGTTTCTAAGATTATCAAGTTGAGAAAAACATTGGTATTATCACGTCTGGGTTTTTCTAACAGCTGTTTTGCAATTTGAACTGCACATTCAGCAAGCCATTTGACTGTGGGTATTCAAGAGTACTTGTAATATGAGCAGAGTCCCTCTCTTCTGCACATCTCTTGAACTGCTGACTAGTGAACTGTGCACCATTGTCAGAAATAACTCTGTGTGGACTACCATGGACAGAAAAATGTCACTTCAACTTAGTAATGACTACTTGAAGTCGGGTTAGGAAGTAGGTTAATCTCAAACTAATTTGAATAAGAGTATATTAACACCAAGTAATGTTGACCATTCCACTCAAAGATATCTGTAGCTACTGTCGTCCAAGGTAGTCCAGGAATATGGCTTAATTGAAGTGTTTCCTTCTGTTGATATGGCTTTGTATTATTACATACTGAACATGATGAAAGTACTTTCTCAATATCTCTTGACATAGAAGGCCAAAATACTAGACCTCTGACCCTTCTTTTTCTAGAATCAGTTCCTGGGTGGATACAATGCAGGATCTTAATATACTCTTGTTGCAAGGACTTTGGCGCAATCACTTTAGGACCATTCATGATGATACCATTGTCTGACAAAATCTGCACTTCTACTGGTAAACAAGATAGCTTTGAAGGCCATCCTCGACTGATAAAGACGTTTAGCTTCTGGAGAATTGGATCTGAAGCTGTGTGAGATTTGAGCTCATCAAGACGTGTGGAAGAAAAATGTTTCACTTCAATGACTTCAGAATCAATTTGCTCATTGTTAGGCTGTTCTGTGTTTTTTTCTTGTCAATCTAGATAAAGTATCAGCAAGATAAAGAAGTTTGACTTTTGTGTAAACAAGATTGAAATTATACTTTTGCAATTTGAGCATCATGTGTTGCAATCAAGCAAGAGCTGTGTGCATTGGCTTTCTCAAAATAGTGACTAGAGGTTGGTGACCACTTTTGATCTGGATAGGTCGACCATAAATATAATCATGTAACTTTGAATGTGCAAATGCAATTGCCAAAAGCTCTTTCTCAATCTGGGCATATTGAATATCGGTCTGGGTAAAAGTTCTCAATGCATAGGCTACTGGTCTACCATCTTGAAGAATGACTGCAGCTAGACCAAACTTAGAAGCTTCACTGGAAAGAGTAACTAGTTTGTGAACATCATAGTAGCTGAGAGTTGATGGGTTGGCAATTTTCTTTTTCAGGGCATCAAATACTCTTTGATGCTGTTCTGACCATGACCAAATTACGTCTTTCTATGTCAGCACCACTAAGAGAGCTGAAAGTTGACTCAAATCTGGATTGAACTTGCCTAGGTAATTGATCAGACCAAGAAAAAATTGTAGGGCTTGAACATTCTCTGGAGCTGGCATCTTGAGAATTGCTGTTTGCTTGGAAGGATCTGGTCATAAGCCTGAACTGGTAAACAAGTAACCAACATAAGTAACTTCTCGTAGCATGAACTTGCACTTCTGAGGATTCAGCTTAAAATTCACTTCACATGCTCTTTCCAGAACTTTCTTGAAGATTCCGTCATGTTCGACTTCACCATTGCCTCCTACTAGAATATCATCTACTATAATAACACATGGATAGCCAAAAGAAATTTGCTCCATCGTACACTGAAATGCTTCACTGGCAGAGTTTATCCCAAATGGCATTCTCAGAGATATGTATGTTCCAAATGGTGTACTGAATGTGGTTAACAACAAAAAGTTTTGGTCAAGCAAAATGTGCCAAAATGAACTATTTGGATCTAAGACATTGGTGTTTGGCATGACGGCAGGAACTTCTTCGACTGTGCACAATGGATGATAGGCCTTCTTAATGCTTTGTTCATATCTCTTGGATCAGTACATATTCTGATATCATCTGAGCTTTTCTTTATGAGCTACCACCATGGAGGATACCCATTCCGTAAGTTCTTCTCCTGGACACATTATTCCTAGCTGCACCATTTTGTCTAGCTCGGCTTTGACTCTGCTCTGCAGAGCTACTGGCACTTTCCGTGCTGGTCTAATAACTGGGCTGACATCTGGGTCTAACTTCATGGAGTACACAACTGGTAGTTTCCCTAGTTTTCCTGCAATAATATCAGCATACTCAGAAAAAACAGTATGGGCAAAATTATTGCTGTTGTCATGCTGGCTTACATGGTGAATTTCTTTATTAAGTGAAAGCGGTCCTATCTTCAAACTGTCTCTGAGGCCTAATAATAAATGCATGTGACTCTTGACTACAAAAATTGCAAGTCATAGCTGTTCCCAGCAGAGTAACATGAAAGCACTAATGAGCCTTCAGTATGAAACTCTTCACCACCATAAGCAACAAGCTTCTCACACTTTGTCAAATCAAGTTGTTCTGTAACTTTTACTCTAGCAAATCTTTCTGTTGACATAATATAGCACTTTGAGCCAGTATCTACTTTGAGGTCTATGAAACTCCCATTAATCTTAACAGTACAAAAGATCTCATTCTTTGCCCACAAATCTACTACATTGACTGTTTCACCAAGCACAGATACACCATTAACATAAAAAGTAGGGTCACAGCTTTCTAACTGATCAACTTCCCTCTTGCAATGCCCTCTTTTAATAAAAGAATGTGCCTTATTTGATTTATAAAACCTTTTGAAATTATTCCACTTATTGCAAGGTTGATACTCCTGAAGAAAAGCTAATCACTTTTCTCTTTTGGGTTTATGATTTCCACGACAATTATAGCAGTTGGCTATGAAGCTAGGTGGGGACACTTGTTTTGACTTTACTGACTCACCCTTATGCTTCACTGAGCATGTCCTGGAATTTGCTGGAAAGACACGGGGTTTCCCAGGGACTATCACTGGACCTGCAGTAGTTGCCATGTGTCTGGGCCTGTTTCTTTTAAACATGTGCTGCATACTATCTACATGATCTTTGTCACTGTGCCTTCGACTGTTATTCTCATTTGTATGCATACTTGTGTGCTTTTCTGTATGCTCATATATCTGACAAATCTCAATGGCCTTATTTAATACTAAATTACTGTCTCAAAGCAATTTTTTTCTCACTGTGTCATTATTAATAATACACACAAGCCTGTACTTTATCAACTCATCTCTCGAATCACCAAATCTGCATGTTTTAGCCTTATTTCTCAAGTCAGTTATTTATGCTGCAAAAGTTTCACCAGGCTTTTTATCCCTTGTTTAAAATAAGTGCCTTTCTATTTTAATATTAATTTGGAGGTTACACAGTTCTTTAAATTTACATTTTAAGCTCTCAGGGTCTTCCCTTGTTTCAGCCGGTAACACTATATGGTGGTCTTCCCCCTCCCCTGCAAACACAGCAGGTACCTACACAAATAAACACTCTCTTTCAATGACCTATGAACCAGATAAATTAAGCAGAATAAATGCTTTTGTATATGTGTCTTTCTCAGAAAAAGCAGCCTGTATGAAAATATCATATCCTGCTCAAGCACTAAATTTTTTTGCAATATTGTTATCAAACACAACTGGTGCAGGTCTGCGAAAACCTTCTGTCATGCCCACAGATTATAATAAAACACAATGCAAAATGGCCCTTGTAATTATGTATGAACATTCATACACACAAAATAGATACTTGTAATAATATTCAAATGCACAGTAAGCTCTTACAAATACTGTACTCCCCAAAATATGCCTTGAAATAACTGTACTTTGCAAAATATTACTTGAAATAACTTTACTTTGTGAAATAACTGCACTGTAGTACTGCACACACTTGCAAACACTTTGCACACTTTGGATGTTTTGAATAACTTTAGTTAATACAAAAAAGCAGCACACAGCGATAAAATATGGGCTTTTTCCCTTTTTTGTACATTTTATGCAATTCGGATATTATTTCAAACATTTTCATAATTATTTTGAATACTTTTATCAATCTGTCACAGTTTCAGACATTTTGTTTAATAAGAAATTCATTTTGACCATTCTAAGTGCTTAGTTTTATATTTATTGCAAAATAAACCATTTAAGCGAGTTTCAGTACCTGGAATTTGTTTCTGACCTATTTTGCGAGTTGTTTCAGCAGTAGGGATGACCCACTGCTGCAGGACCAGTCTTAGCTCAACTGGTGCCCTAGGCAAAAGGACTCCATGGCGCCCCTACCACACCATCTGGTGCCCCCATCCTGGTCTACCTACACCAAATAAATACTGGAAAAGTGCCCCTCCTACAGCGGTGCCCTAGGCAGCCACCTAGTTGGCCTACGCCTAAGGTCGGCTATGCCCTCCTGTATATTCCTCCAACTTTAACAGGTTGCCTCATGGCTATAACTCTGGATCCCATTCTGACACCATGTTGCTCTTCTTATGTGTATTAAGAAGATGTTGAGGTTTTGGTGTTCATTTAAGTAGTTTATTGTATACAAATACATCAGGGTAGATGGCAGGAACAATAAACTTAAACAAGCTATCTAACTGAGTGACTATATACTTGCATGCTCACACTCTGGCTGTTCACTCAAAATGGCACACTCACTTGCTCATGCTCAGTACTTATAAGCATGTGCTGACTCACTGGAAAGCTTCTTAAAGGTATATCACACACACTGATCAACACAGCTGGCATGCTATCTTCATTTTACATATTGCACTGTCTGCAACTTTCATTTGCAATCTGGCCCAATTTCTCAGCTGAGACATGTAAATTTAATTCCTCAACTTTTATACAGTCTTTAACATGCTGCAGGCAACTTCAGGTAAGTAGATGACAAAGGAATGTCCATTATACTACATATTAACAAATGAGTACTGAGATTTAACAATAAGTAAGACCAATCAAAGGCTAATGATTTGCCTCATGTACCTGAAATATAAAGGCACTATTGAGTTATCTACTACTGCACAAGGTAAATGGACTTTACACTGTGAAGACATTTTTAAATGTTATACTAAGCATATAACCTTCTTTCTCAGAGCAGAAGCAACTAAGTACTTGTAGAAGCTTCACACAGATGAGGAGAAAAAGGATATTTTTCTTCACTGGATGAAGAACAAGAATGTTTGGAGATTTAGTTTATTATTAACTTGTTTGAGAGCACTATGTTGCAACATCTGCCCCTCCAGCCGGTAACTCCTACCCTTCAGTAAATGGCTTTGCTAGGGATTCCTGTTCCTGCATTGTTGGAATGTGATTCAGGAAAACTAACCTCTGTTCTGACATTAGTGCAGTTTTGAACATAATGTATCCTTCTACATTTAGACCACACACAATACCCTCAGGATACTCTAGCACAGCCAGTGTGAGCACAGTTTACAAGCTTACCTATGGCATCCCTCACCTGTTGTCTTCTTTTGGAATATAGCCTACCTTTATGTGTGCATCACTGGTATGTATGTATTTGCCTTTTGAGTGACAGAACTGCTCGGCTTTGAGCACTGGATACACAACCTATTTTTGTTTTCTCTTCCTAGGCTGAATGGAAAAGAACTGTGCTTTTGAGGCTAACTTTGATGTTTCTTTTCAATTAAAGTATGTCTAGGCTTGCATTCCTGCTGCTCCAACAGTTACCATACCATCAGTTTCTCTTTATAAGAAGTTTCATATCTGATAGAAGAATGTAGTAGCTGTCAATATAGCAATTAATAGTGAAAGATATAAGATCTACTTTTCTGCCTTTATTCTTAGTTTCTTGAGTTTTATTTCTGAAACAGTTTAATTATAAACCTACATATCATGCATTCCGCATGTGTGGAATGCCATTAAATACTTTGCCAATGGCTATCATGCCTGTCAGGTGTACAGATTTTCGCAGAATGTACAGATTTTTGCCTCATATTTTTTTGTCTGTTTATCATAAAAGTGAGGTTTGCTGGAAAATCATAGGCACATATTGGAGGTTTGAAGACAGGAAATAACGACAAACATTTGAGTTTCAGACAATAATGTTATGGGACAAGATCAGCTTATTAAAATGTATATTAATTTCAGTTCATTAACGATGCTATAATTTTATTATTAAAAGGCAAATATAATTCATATGCAGGGCTGGGAAAAATACAGCTTCATAAGCTAAAGTTATTACTGTATCCTAACTGCATTCTTTTAATATGTAAAAGGAAAAAGTAAGTGTTGCATGAAGTCAAGGCACGTTAGTGACTACAAAAGGAATCTGTTAGGCTGACTCCTCCAGCCTAGAAGTGTATTGTTGCTAGGGAAGGTTTGAAACATCCAAGGTCAGAAACAAGACCCCTTGAAAGCAGGTGGATCATGTATAGAAAGATGTTCACATGAAGTCCAAGGTGAAAATTATGAGGGATGAGGACATTTGCAAAGTTTTCTATTAGTCAGAGCCATTGTAATGTAATAAAACTGCATGATCAGTTTTGATAAGAAAATGTATAAACAAGGTAGTTTGTCTCTCTTCAGAGAGACTGATTTGCTAAGTGTTATGAAGATTGTCTCCCAGCACTATAAGAATAACATTTCTGTTTGCACATCCTGAAGTGCTGTTCCTGACTGAAGGCATATAAGGTAAAGTCTTAATTTATTTATGGCTATAACAATTTGTTGCTGTTCTCTGGATCTGAACTTTGGTATTGCTGCAGGGCAGTTCTGGAATAGGGCCTATCACAGATTTTCTGTGAATTCCATACTGCTTTGTATGGAATAGTCAGAGACTCAGATATGCAGCTATTCAGGGAGTGCAAACATACTAGCCTTGACAAGGAAATCGGTTTGTAAGGGAAAAGGGTTGTTTTGTGTTTTTTTTCTCTTTCTCTCTTTTAGTCAATTTTAGCAAAATGTGGAATAAGTGCATGACTGTGTTTTTGTTTGATTGAGTTGTTTGTAAGGTATACAAGTAAAAGTGGGAGGACCCCACAGCAAATGAGGATAGTAAATGTGTGTGTACACATACAGTAAAGGACAAATTAACACAAGGAGGCACCTTGTGTTGAGGGCGTTACCCTCAGGATTGAAAGGTAAGAAGTATGAGAGATGTTTTTCCATAATGTATGAATGTATGACACAATGAAAAGAAAAAGTTAAAAGTTAAAGGTAAAGTTAAAACAAGTTCATGAGCCCACTGCATGATTGGGACGTAGACTATATACTTTTAAAATAAATTCATGAGCCCACAGCATGATTGGGATGTAGGCGATACAGCAAGATCATGAGCCCATACCACGATTGGGACGTAGACTATATACTGTTAAAACAAATTCATGAGCCTACCTCATGATAGGATCTAGAGGTAAGTGTTGTTAAAATAAAATCAGGAGCCCAAAGCATGCTGGGGCTTGCAAGTGTGACTGCATGGAAGTACCCTTAGAGGGTCCGAAACAGTGGTCAATTCTGTACACAGTACCTATCCGCCCCATTATCCTAACCGCAATGCTGGAGCTGTAACTTTTGAGCTTGCAAGGGAGTGCTGTGGGAAAAGGCTGATCGAAACCTCTCCTCTGTTGCTGCACACCGACAGACTTCCTACCCTTCCCCTGCCTGTATAGTGTGTGAATTACTACAGTTATTTTCTGATCTTGGAACAGCCAGGATCCATGAGTTGTAAGGTAAGCCTAACATTTTTATTATTACTTATTTACAAAATAAAGAAAATGGGAGCAAAGATAAGCAAGCAAGGTCAAATCCCTGAAATGGGAACACCTGCATATTTTATGTATTTTAACTATGGGAAGGAAAGTTGTAAATATTTGCATGACTAGTTTCAGCTTACTAAGAATTGTGCTATGGGGTATTTCCATTAAATGGAACTTTTGATAAGACTAAATTGCTGACATTGAAAGGTATTTTGGAAGAATGGAAAAGCAAAGTAAGTGAGAAACAAATGACAGCATTTTATTCTCGGTACAGTGAAGCACTTAAATGGGAAAAGGAGTCAGCATTAAGAGGGTTGCGGGATGTTAATACAACATTGTTGCAACAAGTAAAATAGGTTGAAAAGGCAGTACAGACCAGTAAAAAGTGATCCCTTTATTCTTCCTTAGCAAATTTGGAACAAACTAAGGATGGTCAAAAAGCAGAAACTTCTGAAGAGGATGATAATTCTCCAGTAGCTACTGCACCCCCACCCCCATAATAACCAGTACAGGTACCTCCTGTACAAGACTCAGTGCAGGAAGGGTTGGGAGGGTGCCTAATGGTTAAGGTGTTTGCCTTACAAACACAAGGTGCAGGGTTTGAGTCTCACAAGGAATAATTGGCTAGGCTTACAATGGCTCGCAAGGGCAGTTAGCCTAGCAGTAATCTATGAACCTATGAAAACTCTGTTGTTTCTCAGTCCCCTACTTTTCAGTCCACAGTTCATTGGATACCCAGTTTGTGTGATACTGGTACATCTCAGACTGGTTCCTCTGCTTAAACTTCATCTTCTGAAAATGCAGCTGGGGTTCTTCTTCCTGTGGTTCTTCTTCCTATCCTTCTCAGATAGTTTCTACTTCTCCAAAAGGGGCATTAGTATTTGACATGTATCTCACCATACATGCTCACATGAACAGGTTACAACAGGAGATTATAACCTCTGGAGGGGATCTTTTAGCACATCTCAGGGAAATTTTGGGGGCTAACAATAGAGAACTTGTTCATTGACCTTGGACCCCTGCTAATCTGCATACTATGTCTAAAAAATTTCCAGATATTAGAGAATATCCATTAAAATTTAAAGAAGAATTAAAAACTATCATAGAATGTTTCAATCCTACTTTGATGGATTTAAATCAATTGTTGAGGGTAGTTGCTTCAGATGAAATATGAAAGCAGTTACTGGAAAATTCTAAGATAACAGATTTCACTCTCATAGGGAATGCATTAACAGATAAACAGCATTGTTAAACAAGATTATGGATGTGTGTCAAGTTAGGACTGACTGGTCTAAAATACAGGCATGTAAACAAAATAAAAGGAAAGTCCCTCCACACTATTTGAGTCACTTTTAAACAGTATTTGCTAGACATTCAGGAATACCAGACCCAGCTATTGCAGCAGCCTTTGTGCGAGGTCTGCAAGCCCCTGTAGAAAATCAAATAAAGCAAGTGCTCATAGACTGGCAAGGAAGGGACTTCGAGTTTTTATGAAGTGCTGCATATCACTGTACAGAGTATCAGGAAAAATGAAGGAAGGATACTGAGGATAAGCTGTTAACTTTACAAATCAGGCAGTTGGAAAACCCAAGGGGCTGTGGCAGAAGCAGGGGAAGAGGAACTGCTAGAGTATTTAGCAAAGGTGCTGGTTGAGGGGAACAAGGAGCAGCTTGTTGGCAAATATGAGCTGGCAGTGCCCCTCTGGCTTCTTCTAACACATCTTGCTTGAATTGTGGAGAAGCAGGACATTGGAGAAGGGAATGCCCACACAGGCAAATGCAAAGATTCCAAGATACTTGGACTGAATACCAACCAAATTATAATAAGTTTTTCCTCCACCATCTTCTCAGATTGGAAGGAGTCAGGAAGCTCCATACTGACTAGGTCAAGGAAATAACACAGAAGTAAATCTTAACCCTGTACTGCCAATAGATCAAAATGGACCCTGCATTAAGATGAAAATAAATTCAAAGAAAACCCCATTTCTGGTGGACACTGGAGCCACTAAGTCAGTGTTAAAAATTACTTCAGATAGCCAAATACCAGTATCAAAGCATAAAGTCAAGGCAGTTGAAGGAACACATACTATGGTTACATATCCTGTTTCAGAACCCATCCCCATTTCTTTAGGTCTGATCGAAGAAAAGCATTCTTTTCTTTTGATTACTACTGCACCAGTAAATCTGATAGGAAGAGATTTGCTATGCAAGCTGGGTTGTACTATTTACTGTACCCCAGAAGGGGTGTATCTAAATTTTCCAACAAAATCAGAGGGGGAAGTACTGGCAGTTTTAGCAGAAGCTGAGGAACAGCCTGCTGAAAGCATACAGGCAGATGGAGAGTTACTATAGCAGGTACCTGCCAGCTTGTGGGCTAAGTATGCAAATGAAGTAGGTATACTGAAATCAGCAGAATCATTAAAAATAAAATTAAATCCATCACAACCTATCCCTAGAGTTCTACGATATCCACTAAAGTTGGAAGCAGAGCAGGGAATCAAACCTGTAATTCAGTCTCTAATACAGCAAGGAATAATAACACCAGCTAAAAGCCCTTGTAATACTCCTATTTTTCCAGTGAAAAAAACAGGAAAGAATACTTATAGATTTGTACAAGACTTAAGGGCTCTAAATAATGCAGTACTGCCTACTTTCCTATTGTTCCAAATCCAGCAACAATATTGAGTTGCATACCACCCACAGGTAGTTACTTTTCTGTAATAGATTTATGTTCGGCATTCTTTTCTATATACTTAGGGCAGCTGTGGTGGTACAGCGGTTAGTATTGCTGCCTCACAGTAAGAGGTTCTCTGGTTCAATCCTTCGTTGGGTGCCTTCTGTGCAGTGTCTGCATGTCCTCCCTGTAGTCACATGGGTTTTCTCCCATATCCCAAAGAGATGCTGTAAGTGGATTAGACAGTCTAAATTGGCCTTAGGTGTGAGTGTGTGCCTTCTGTGGAAGGTTAGGTGCTGGGCTGCTAACTTGACACCATAAAACAGCACTGTTAAACATGAGTGGACAAAGTGCTGTGGTGACCCCTTACCAGGAAAAGCTGGAAGAAGAAGAAGATTATTTTCTATATACTTATTCACTCTGACAGTCAGTTTCTGTTTGCTTTCACTTATCAGGGACAGCAATATACATGGGCATGGTTGCCACAAGGATATACTGAATCTCCTTCATTATTTTCTCAAATTCTGAAAAAAGATTTGGAGAATGTGACATTTCCAGGTGGTCTATGTTAGTACAATACGTGGATGATTTACTGATAACATCAAATTCCTTTCAGCAATGTCAGCAGCATACCTTGCATCTTCTGACTATCCTTGCAGAGGAGGGATAAAAAGTGCCTAGAGGAAAACTACAATTGTGGTCATCTCAGGTATGTTATCTTGGTCATTTAATATCTCAGGGTAATAGGCAAGTGTTACCATCTCGTATTGATGCAATATTTAGGGCCCCACATCCAACTACTCAGAGACAACTTAGGTCTTTCCTAGGTATGATAGGATACTGCAGAAAGAGGATCTCTAACTATGCAGAAATGTCCAAACCTTTGACAAATCTTTTAAAGCAGGATAAACCACAGCCTCTCCTTTGAAATAGTGAAGAGGAAAATTAATTTCAGAATTTGAAGCAAGCTTTAGCTACTGCCCCAGCTTTAGGTTTACCAGACTATAATAAACCTTTTATTTTATTCTGTCATGAAAGAAATGGATTTACTCATGTAGTACTTGCACAAAAACATGGGGACAGCTATCATCCATTGGCTTATTACAGCACAGCACTTGATTCTGTTGCAAAAGGTTTTCCACCCTGTTTAAGAGCAGTTGCTGCTGCTGACATTCTAGTTAATCTGGCACAATCATTGGTGCTTGGGCATGATCTCACAATAGCTGTCCCTCATTGTGTAACATCTCTTTTGCTTAAAATGAAAACTCAGCTACTCTCGACTGCACATCTAACTAGATATGAACTTGCACTTCTTTCTGATCCATCTAGTTCTCTGATCCGCTGTCCTTTTCTAAACCCTGCAGCTCTGTTGCCTACTGCTGATGATGGTGAAGAGCATGATTGTGCATGTGTAACTAACTATTTGCTTTCTCCTAGGGTGGACTTAAATGATACTCCTATACCCAATGCTGAACTGACTTTATTTGTAGATGGCTCCTGTGGAAGAAATCAAACAGGGAAGCTGATCTCGGGAATAGCCGTCTGCACCGAAGAGACAATATTGTTGCAACAAAGATTGGAGGGCGTTCACTCTGCTCAATTAGCTGAACTAGTGGCTTTGCAAAAGGCCTCTGAATTTGCCAAATACAAGGTGGTCAATATTTTTACAGACAGCTGTTATGCTTTTTGGATGGTTGGGCAGTATTTTTGGTAACTTTGGAACTAGCATAATCCAGGGTATTGCCATTGTACTTTTTATTATATTTGTGATCATTTTGGTATTTACTATTCTAAAGGCTGTGATTACAAGATGTTCAACCTCACCTGCACATGAAATGCCACTGCATGCACCTAATTAATGACAGTTATGTTATAACAGATGATGATTACTATGACACAGAGGCGTACTTTATCAAGTTAAGAAAAATAAAAATATAATTACATGTATGGTATGACACTGATAGTGTCAGAGAGAGGAAACTGTTATGGGACAAGATCATCTTATTAAAATGTATATTAATTTCAGTTCATTAATGATGCTATAATATGATAATATTATATATAATAATGATAATATGATTATTAAAAGGCAAATACAATTTGTATGCAGGGCTGGGAAAAATATAGCTTCATAAGCTAAAGTCATTACTGTGTCCTAACTGCATTCTTTTAATATGTAATAAAGAAAAAGTAAGTGTTGCATGAAGTCGAGGCATGTTAGTTACTACAAAAGGAATTTGTTAGCCTGACTCCTCCAGGCTAGGAGGGTGTTGTTGCTAGCGAAGGTTTGAAACATCCAAGGTCAGAAACAAGACCCCTTGAAAGCATGTCTTGAAGGGTGTTCACGTGAAGTCCGAGGTGAAAATCATGAGAGATGAGGACATCTGTAAAATTTTCTATTAGTCAGAATCATTGTATCGTAATAAAACTGCATGACCAGTTTTGATAAGAAAATGTATAAATGATGTAGTTTGTCTCTCTTCAGAGAGCGTGATTTATCAACAGCTATGAAGATTGTCTCCCAGCACTGTAACAGTAAAATTTGTGTTTGCACATCCAGAAGTGTGGAAGGCATATAAGGTAAATTGTTTTACTTATTTATGGCTATAACAATACCCTTCAGAAAATTCATGCTAATGCAATCCCTGTTATTCTATCAACTTTCTAAGTTTGCAATATTTAAAAGGTGTACCTATGTTTTGGCTTTTAACCCCCCCCCCCCCATTATTTATGGCTTTGTCCAGATTTCTTGTTCTAAGAGGTTGAGAGGTATGGTGTCCATCTCTTTTCATGGCTTCCTCACTGCCTTCCTTTGTGTATAATTGATTTATAGATGAGGTTGTGGCTCAAAACTAGTGATCTCAAAAGTAGTAATCATTTATTAAAATCCATATTCCTCCCTGAAAATTCCAGGTTCTACAGCCAAAAACTACACTAAAGTCAGACTTCTATTATAACCGGCTAAGATACTTATTTCTGTTTCCAAACAAACATCTTGTTTTTTCTTGTAAATCCCCTTTATCATAACGAAGCATGAATGACTTTTCTTTATATTGTCTATGTTTGCATCAATAGTTTCAGTTTACACGCTTATACTGCTTAAAATACTACTCCCTACTTCACAGTTTTTTCTTTGTCTGAAAGATTTCTTTATTTTTCACGTATATTCACAATTACAATGCTTCTCAGTCCTCTTGCATGGTTTACTTTTGTTATTTTACAAAACAGGTTTGGTGCTTGCCATTACTATTCTAGTTACTTTCGCCCCTCCTCCCCCCGTTCACCCTTTGACTAGCTGTAACTCAGCACTTCATTCCATTCTTCCCTTTCCTTTTATGTCACCCCTCTCATTTTCTTCAGCTTTATAGTTCTTACAGTGTCTAGAAATCTTCTCTCCAGCTCCCCTTTCGGCACTTTCTTCTTGTTTTCCAGTTTCTGCTTATTGCAGTCTTCATCTCCATAGCTCTCAGCCTTTTTGTGCAAGAAATATAGACACAGCCTAAAGTAATGAGGAGACAAAGGCTCAAAAATAGGGGCAGATTTTAAATACTGCTCTTATAAACTTAGAAAGATGCTAGAATAACAGATTTTGAGTTAGCATGCATTTTTTGAAGGATACAAAGTCTGAAACTCAAATGTGTGTCTTTTTTATTTTTACTGTTGTCCTCAGTGATATACCATGCAACCACAAATGTTATGAGGAGCACATTAAAATATGAGGCAAAAATCTGGACATTCTGTGAAAATCTGGACAGTTGAGAGGTATATCCACATCTATTGCCATTAGAATTACTGCCCACATTTATTTTTCTTGTAAAACCTGTTGATTATTCCCTATAGACTATATACAATATTTTCAGGACTTTTGTCAGTCTTTCCATATACGTATTATCTTCCAGATTTCCATATCCTCTATCCAGATAATTTCTGCCAATACACTCTGAGAGCATATGTTACTGGACTACCTCTTCTGTCATGCATCTCCACCATGTCGAGTCTATTGTCCTTCACACTTTATATAATCTTTCTGGTATGAGATACCATCTGCACAATACTCTTTTAATATCTGATCTCCCAGCACATGCATTTTCTGTATTTCTGATGTTACATTGAGGGCGTTTCACCATTAATCTTCCACATATGGTAACCATTTTCCTTCT
This sequence comes from Protopterus annectens, assembly GCF_019279795.1. Classification (NCBI taxonomy): domain Eukaryota; kingdom Metazoa; phylum Chordata; order Ceratodontiformes; family Protopteridae; genus Protopterus; species Protopterus annectens. The sequence continues at coordinate 812,160,096 of NC_056729.1, forward strand.
CACAATCTTTCTTTATCTCTTTCTGGATATCACCCCCAGGTCTTCATAAATCATTTTGATTTTACTTTTCGCATTTTTTTCCATCTCCCCCATAGGTCTCTCCTTTCCCTTCTCTTCTTTCTTATCTTTTCCTGGGTTTCTGCTTTCTCCCTCTTCTGCACCATTTTTTCTCTTAGTCTACTGTATGTCCACCATTCATTTTGTGTTAATCCAAATTGCCTGTATCCATTCCTATAGGATCTTTGAGGCAATCCAGACAAGACATTGTGTTTATGTCCTGCATTATTTTTGTAACCAACCTTTGCAGATATCTGTTCTGATACAAACCAAAGGGGCATTATACTCAGTGGCTGGTCTGAAGAGGGCTGAATACAGTGGCATGATGACCTCTCTGGTCCTAGACGCCATGCCCTTACTTATAAGTTGAGTGGCATAGAATGATTTTCTTATTATCTTGGACATGTTTGTCGAAGGCTAGGTTACTATCTAGATGAGTACCCAAATCCCTGACTATCAGTTCAAGTCATAGCAGTGTTTTATCAATGATGTAGTTTCCTGGGCTGGCCAACTTCCCAAGATGGTACTATCTATTATGCATTTCTTAGCATTGAGTTTTAAGGTGTGGCTTTGGTACAAGTCATTTATATGTGTTAGGCCCTCTTGTAAGATGTTAGTTTCTTGGGGGGATGTTATGACTGCTCCTAACTTGCAATCATCTCCAAATTTAGTCAGCCAGAGGCTCTTAAAATTGGACTTGACTACTGTGAAGTATAAATAGGAGAGGGATCAGCACAGAGACCTGAGGAAAGCCACTGGTGACTGGTCTCTTTGTGGAGTGGGTTTCACCAGTCCTAACTTCCTGGGTTCTATCTGTGAGATAGATGGTTATAAAGCATGTTATATAAGAGATTATTCCCACTTCTGTAAGTGTGTTTACAATGTCTGATTGGGGTATTTGTGCCAAATACCTTATTCAGGTTGAGGTAAGCAGTATGCACCATTTTACACTCGAGCGTTACTTTAGTGACTTTCTCAAAGAAGTCCACCAGCTTTGGTAGGCATGATCTTCCCTTGGCAAAACCAAAATGGGTTGGATCCAATGCCTAAATGTTTCCTATGTCTCTGTTATCATTTCTGTGATAATTCATTACATGGCTTTGCATGTGAGACAAGTCAGCCTAATGAGTCTATAATTTCCAGGGTTGATACTCCACCCTTGTGAAGAGGGATGACCATTGTAGTCCTAAATTCTCAAGACACAAAGCCTGTTCTGAGACTATAGTTAAAGTGTGACTCCAGTGGCCCTGATGGATTATATTTTAGGATGCTAAGGAGGCATCCCAAAATATTATTGTGTCCCACTAGGCTGTGCTATTGGCCTTAGTGAGCAGAGCCAAGACTTGGTGAGTGCAGCCAGGACTTGTTACATATTTAAAGTTTGTGGGGCTATGTTTGATGGTATTTTCTGGTGGGGAGAGGGTAAAGTTAGACTGAATTTGTCAGTCAGCAAATTTGCTATATTGCTTAGCTCAGTGAATGCTATGCCATTAATGACCAGTTCAGCACATTGTTGTGTGCTGCCTTTGAGGTATCTGACATAACTGAAGAAGGCGTTGTGGTTGTCTTTTGCTTGTGAGACTATCTTGAAAATGTAGATGAACTTAAAGCAGAAAATAAACTACAGAAAGAATGCAGAAACCAGCTATAAAGGAGTAGATAAGTTTTTAAATGGCCAGATCACTGTATAAATGCTGTCTATCATACATTGTCAATCATCACCATTATCTTGAATTTTTTCTGACAATGCATGGTTTGGTCTGCTCCATTTACTTTGAGCTTACACGGTCTGATGTAAGTTCACTCAACCATCCTGGGCAGCGATGGCCTCAACTCAGTGGTGGCTGGTGACTTCAAATCAAAGGGGGGCTGCAGTAGACAGCTGAATGGGTGGGGCCAATGGGAAGGGGTGTGACCAACTAGAAAGGGGAGGGGCTATGCTAAAAAACACAAAAACTAAATATACTGCTCTGGGTGCCAAACCGTCATTATGAGAGTCCAATCAAGACAAAATGAAGTGTAGAAGAATAAAAATATTTCAATGCATTGGCTGTATGACAGCTTAATATCTAGATGGAAGCAAAAAAGGTTGAGGCATGAACAAATAATTACTTTTTTTAAATACATTAATGGAATGCCAGTCAAAATCAAGTATAAGAAAAGCAAGAAAAACATTAATGGAATGCCAGTCAAAATCGACTATAAGAAAAACAAGCAGCACTCAACTCAAACCACTTCTTGCACTGCAGTTCTAATTATAATTTATATTCAGCTTTATTAAAGTACCAAGTAACATGCTGAAAGTAGAAATCTCTGATGTCCCCACTTGTAAAAATGTTCCTTATCCAAAAAAAAAAAAAAAGACCTGCTGCCTGACATCTACTTGTTTCATGGGGAAAACATGATCAAAGTAAAAAATGAAAAGCAAACAAGAAATAAGCTCAAGATACATTGCTTAAAAAGATTACTGTACAGGTTATGGACCACATGATTGGCATTCTGTTTATGGGTAAACCCTGCAGAGATGACTGAAGTCTCCAAATGTAATGAGACTCTTAAAATAATATATGCATTTCATTACCAAAGGCTTATACATTATCTAGTTAAGTATTCTCTACATGGCAACATCAATGCTTTCAATGTTGGCAATTCTTTAACAGTATGCTTATTAAAGCTTACTTGCATCTTGCAATTTCAGCCAAGCTTACCTGATGGTCATTAAAGTATTGCTACTTAAACACAGAGCAACAGGTACTTTGAGTAATAAGCATAAATCAACAGTACAAATATGACAAAAAACAGACCATTCTGTAAAAATCAAGGACAGATGAAAAGCCACTCTAGTACTTGAGTCTACCTTGGATGGGGGGGGGGATACTCTGCACATTTACACTGCATAACTACTCATTGCCTTGCTTCAACACATCCAGAGTCACTAGATGGGGGAGTGGGGTGCAACAAGTATGTCACAGTTTGAAATGTTTCTGGCTGACTTGTGATGGCCCTGACACATTTTGTCATACCTCTGAACCTCAGAGCAAGAAATCTGGACAAAGCCATACAAAGAAATGGGACAAAGGCCCAAAAATAAGGACATTTTTTTAAATATTGCTCTTATAAACTTAGAAAGATAATAGAGGTCTTGCATTAGTATGAATTTTCTGAATGGTATGAAATCTGAAACTCAAATGTCTGTCATTATTTTCTAACTTCAGTGTTTAATTATTTGTCACTAATTTGCCAAAAAATGAAAAATGGACACAAAATGTGGATGTAAAAATATAAAATAGCAACACAATACAGCTGGGAACTTGTCAAAGAAGGGGCACTTTAATATTAGTATTGCTAACTTGAGCAGCTGACAAAATAAAATAATCTACATGCATTTCTGAAATAAAAGTAATCTGATTAGTTATTTCTTAATGATAAACCCTCCATGTTTTCTTCCATAATTGCTATTTTGCAGAGGGATCATTAGGGGAAGAGCAACATTTTGAGCCAAACTCAGGGACAGTTGAGAGGTTTGACTATACCTAATTCTATAAAGCAATTTATTTGCATGTATCTCTCAACCTGTAATGCAATAAATCTGGACAAGGCCAAATATATTGGGGGGACATATAAACAGTACTAAAAATTGCTCTTGTATAAACTGAGACAGTTGATAGAACAGGTCTTACTTTAGCATGCATTTTTCTGAAGGTTATGAAGTCTGAAACTCAGTGTGTCATTATTTAGTGACTTAATTCCTAAATAATTTGGCAGAAAAAACATAAATTTTTATGAGGAACAAACCAAAAATAAGAAGCAAAATATCCATTCATTCTTTGAAAATCTGGACAGTTGGGAGGTATAGTTCAGCTGGGGCTGCCTAAGTTTGCCACCCTTCCCCCTCACAAAACCATGGTCGAATGGAGCCTCCCCCTGTAGCCATTACTTGGCTATTTCACTCCATTTACCATAAACACTAATGTGCATACTGATTTACTTCTATGATGATTTGAACTTCATTTGAAAGTTTATTTTGCATTTTACAGCACAAACACTAAGACATCTGCTAAACAAACATGGCATTAAAACTTCTCTGCCCTTGAAACTCACATTCATTGAAACAACATTGAAACCCACATTCAAAGAAAATACATTTTACCCGTGGCAGATAAAGATTAATTCTGGGCTGTTTTCAAATCATAGGCCCCTTGCATATGAAACATACATGTGCTCTTTGATACACCTTCCTATTGCTTTGAACATTTTTCCAGTAAACAATGAAACAAAATGCATGCACCAATGACAAAACTGCCCAATTCAGAACATTTCCATCATAAAAGTCTACTCAGACTTCTACAGTCCACTATTATCAGTAAATAATCACAATTCTACAGTTCACCATTATCAGTAAATATGCACAATCTCTGAAGTAGTAAAAAAGTCATCTAAATAACTCCATGTTAAATAAATCTGTAATGAAGAGGTTGCTGCTAGCAAATACCTTTATATTTCATGGTTTCATCGAAAAATAAAGTGTCTGATGCCCCTGAGGAATAAATTGCCTAAATTACATTAAAAATAAGCTAGTAATATTGCAATAGGAAATAGATGGCAAACTGATAACGCTCATAGTTAGTATCTTAACTTTCAGTACGACAGCATTCACCCCTTATGGGAGTAGTACCAACAACCTTCTGCATCAAAAGCAAGTACACAACCTGTTGTGCTATTAGCAATGCAAGCTGACATAGCATAATCACCACTAAACTTCTCTTCCCCTGCAGCTTTCAGCTCCTTGTAAAATCTACTCAATACTTAACTGCATCTCAACTTTGCAGCACAAGAAATCTGGGAAAAGCCAAATTTGTTGGGGTGGGTCAAAAGGGCAAAAACCAGGGATACATTAAACATTGCTTGTATAATCTTGGAAAGCTGCTAGAATAAAATGCTGTGTTACCACCATTCATTTTACTGCCAAGGTCCCTGTGCAAAAGAGTCAGAACATACCACTATGCCAAATCACCTCCTTTGTGAAAGAAAAATGCTGTGTTATCACCATACATTTTACTGCCAAGGTCCCTGTGCAAAACAGTCAGAGCAACATACCACTACGCCAGATCAGCTGCTTTGTGAAAGAGAGGAAGACTGAAACTTAAATGGCTATCATTTAATGAATTCAGTTCTCACCATAGCTGTCAACCTCTTAGCACAAAACACCTGGACAAACCCAGTAATGAGGGAATACAGCCCTCAAACATATTCAGTGAATTCAGTTCTTGCCATAGCTGTCAACCTTAGCACAAAAAACCTGGACAAAGCCAATAACAGGGTAATGCAGTCCCAAAATAAGGACAAATTTCAAATAGTCATCTTATAAACTTTGAAAATTGCTAGAATAAAAGGTTGTGTTACTATATATTTATTGCTAGAATAAAAGGTTGTTTTACTATGTATTTTCTGAAGAATATAAAGTCTGAAATTCAAATGCCTGTCAATTTTACTTCTGATGGAACAAAAACAATTTTCAGCAGAGGCCCAGGGAGAAATACTGTAGACACATGTCTTTGTAAAATGGTAGGACACCAGAGCAAATCCACACAAACACAGGGATAAAATGCAGACTCCACTCAGAAGGCACCCCAGCCAAGAATCAGGCCAGAAAATCTATAGATGTGAGGCAACAATACTACCACTGCACCATCAAATATGTAAGGAATTAAACATTCAGAAACCTGAAGTCTATAATTCAAATGCCTGTCAATTTTAGTTAACATTTGTTAATCAGGACAGTCTGACTTGGAACAGAAAAACAATTTTCAGCAGAGGCCCAGGAAGAAATAATGCAGACATGTCTTTGTAACATGGGAGGACACAAAAGCAAACCCACACAAACACAGGGAGAAGATACAGACCCCACAAAGAAGGCACGCCAGCCAAGAATTAAACATGAGAACCTGCAGCTGTGAGGCAACAATGCTACCACTGCACCATCAAATACCAAGCATTGCAACATTTACAAACCACAGACATTATGAGGAACAGATCAGATCAAATATGAAGCAAAAATCTGCAATTTTTTTACAAATGGTGGTGGGAAGGGAATTCAGGTCTTTCCTGCATACAAGGTACAGGGTTCAAGCCTGAGATATTCCCTACCACACCACCATGAGTGTAACCACCAGTCTAGGGCATTTTCTCACACACTCCTTACCTGTAGCTGAAACACCAGACCCCATAAATCCACATCCCTGTAGCTGCAGATAATATAATGATAAAATTCTATAACACCACCTTCCTGCTGCAGGACTGATGGTAGAGCCCACTCTGGTAATTTGGTATTTTCACATTAGCCACAATGAGTCTGATTTTGTGTAAATCACAGATGTGCAATTTGACATAGTAGAATAGAATCATGTGTGTGCATAGCTATTGTTAAACACCTTCAAAACCCACAGCTGACTCAGATTATCTGTGGCTATGTGGCACCTCATAATGACCGAATTCTATCAGCTGAGTTGTAAGGCAAAAAGAAGAGGATGAAACTTGATTTCTCATGCTAAAAAATCATATAGTACATTGATGTGAACATTTTTATGTTAGCTATATTAGTTCAGACAATGTCTTATCTCCCATCATTAGAACAACAACCAGCCTGTCTTTGTTGTGGTACCATGCTGCCTGAGTTCCTTCTCAACTTCTCATCTTTCCTGAGTTTTTTTTATTTTCTTAATTTGACCTACTAAAGTCTTTAGTTTCTTATGAGATCCATATCTATAAACAGTGCTTCTAATTAGGCAATTAAAAGCTTGCACTTTTCCTAGAAATATAGCAATGTTGTACCCAGCAATTCATTTGGGGTACAATGCAGACTCCACACAAAGTCATTTAATCTAGAAACCTTATAAGAGAACCAGTAGCTGTGAGGCAGCAATGCTAGCCTCTAATATTTCCCTGCCATTTAGCTTACCCTTAGCTTACCCTTCCTACTTACCTGGTATACTACCGCACCTTCACTCTGTTCTTCTTCTTATAACTTCTTTCTTCTTCTACTACTTCTTTCTTCTGTTCTTCAGCAAAATAAAAAAAAAATAAAAAATCCAATGGCAAATTAATAAGTATTAAAATCCTTCCTGTGTGACTGACTCAGTCATGATCGAATCAATCTCACAACTGGCTTACTGTTTGATTCTCATTCTTTTCCCAGCACATAAAGCCCGGGAAGAGAGCGACAACCAATCAGCAGCCTTTATCCCAGCAAGCACGTCATGTACGTGCCTGCGGATGTCGCAGTCCGAGCCCCTTCCATTTCTATGCGGTTTGGAACTGCATAGACTGCTGGGCATCACAATGATGCCTTAATTAGTCCCCCGGGCTGCAATGAAAACAAAAAAAAAAATCTTTATTTAAAACCGCCGCAACCCGAGGTGGTTAAAGTGCACATGCGCATACTTCCGAGTCGCGGACTCGGAGACAAACTGTCACAAAGAAAGTAATTTTTAAGTAAAAGTAAACCAAAAAATAATACTGTGCTACACAAAAAGGTACATTTTCTTTTTTTTAGCTGAGGGGGCTGCAGTCCGGCAGTCCGATGCCACGAGCCGCCCCTGCCTCAACTACTTTTGTTCCGAATAACCCAGCTATGACTTAAAAATATATTGTACTACTCTGCCATCATTTTTCATCACCTCACTTCCCAACAAAAGCTTTTACTCTTTATTTTATCTCTAGATGTTAACAAGCCAAGTCTATGACAAATTCCCAAAATGAGCTTCCCTTTCATCAAAACATGGCCTGCTTTTGAAAAGAAACATCCCAAACAGAAAAAATAATAACGAATCCAGTAAATAGTATAGTGTAGGGAAAATTATAAATAATGAATATATTAATTAAAAATTAATATATTAATAAACATTAAAAATATATGATTCATAACAGGATTGTAAATAACAATATGGATGGCAAGTGTTTTGAAAAATTATTACTTGACATAGGCTACCAGATGTCAATATAGGGAGAAAAGTATAAAAGAACCAGACGTAGAAGAAAGGAGGAGAAGGTGCAATATGAGCTAATGCCTGGGTGTGGCTTAGGGATGCAGCAAGACGATATGAGAGATTGATAGTACAGAGCACTTTCAGTGATGGGAATTGTTAAGGAGGCAGTGATCTGTTATGAATAGAGATAAATGGGTGTATTTTGGTTTAGGTTATATCACTTCAATGTGAGGGAAATAGTGGAGTTTGGACTTTTTAGGCTTTTTAGTCAGGTAAGCCCTAAGAGGTTTCCTGAATTTGACATAATCATTCCTGTACTATATAGCAGGGAGTAGGACCTGCAACATTTTTGAACCAAGGAATGAAAGGCTGTTGTTACTGCATGTTTGGATCAAAGGGGTTATGTGAAAGGTTAGATCATAGTTTGGTTTAGTTTTGAATGACCCTGAATGTGTGTGTGTGTGTGTGTGTGTGTACCTGCAAAATAAAGCTGGTCTCGCTGCACTCACCATTGATAAGGTTGCAGTGAAAGAACTTGTATTCCCTACCTATCACACTTTTCATGCACAAAACAAAAGTATATTCATCCCACAAAACTCAGCTCAACAAAATCTAACATGCCAAATCCAAATCTAGACAAGCAACACAAGATAATTTAAAATAAAACACAAAATAAAACAATGGCTTCATCTCCCCCTTCAAAAATGGCACTAGTGATAAATTAGTACAAAGTCACAAAATTAAAGTTATGATAACCAGACAAGAAGAAAACGTACTTGTACACTAGAATGCAAAAAAAAAAATATATATATATATATATATATATATATATATATATGTATATACACACACACACACACTTATATATATATATATATATATATATATATATATATATTAAACACACTTCTTCAGAAAAACAAACAGAAAAAAGATCAAGATTACTAGAACTGATTTATTTTAGCTCTTTAATTCAGTCATATCCAAGAACTTCTTCAGAAATGAGCTTAGTAATGCAACACTTTGAAACAAATACTAGTAACCAAAGCAATAAAACAGAAAAGAACCTATAAAAGCAGTAGAACATTAACAGGATACTATGTGACTGCTGGAATATATCAGGACAATTAACATGGAC
>NC_056729.1:812171775-812181775 GCF_019279795.1 Protopterus annectens
AATGAAGGAAAATGATATTTTCAAGATTACTTATATTCTTTCTTTGAGTCTTAATTGGCCTGTAATATAACTATGATAAATGTCATCTAATACTTTGTTATTGTGGCTTTGGACAGTTGAAGAAATATAAGTAAACATCTTGCTCACAAAGCTATGAATCTACACCTCAGCCATATTTAATAAAATAATATGGTATTATTCAGTACTGTGCTTTCAGACATGCATGCCATTAATCTTTCAGGTAGCCAATAAACTAAATAAAACAGCAGGACACAGAGATGACTATAGGTTCCAGTATCAAAACGTTTAATAAAACACAAGTGCTTTCGTAGGTAAACCCCACTTCTTCAGATGTCTTTACAAATCAATTAAAATGATTTCCCCTTCTTATACATACATCTTAAGTCACATGATACACCAATTAAGGTTTCATTCACATTTAAAGCCATCAGTGACATAAATCAGCATCAGACATTAATATTTCTAAAATGCACATAAAAACACATAAACTAAAATAGTTCACTTATAAAAAACACATGTATAAAATTTATAAGTAACCATGTACTACCTGAAAAGTGGTTTGGACTTCAGTTTAGGTCATATTGGGATATATTCATTAAGCCGTATCTGCTCTCACCCTCACTATCCACTGGGCTTCTAACTCCTCTGTGGCATTACATAAGTCACCACCTCTAATGTTTTCAAAGGTCCTTCCTATGGGCAAAAATTTAAACATATGTTTCTCATCACTACTCGTGATACGTTTAGCCAATGCATTTACCTTATTCTTTTTACTAATAGAACAGATATGCTCATGTATTCTCTCTCTGAGAGACCTATCGATCTTCCCTACATAGAATTTTCGGCATTCCACACAATGTGCCAAATAAACAATATGCTGAGTCTCACATGCAGCTGAGACCTTAAAATTAGAAGTTCTCTTCTGATCTGGATGCTCAAACAGTGAGCTAATATCTATATACTTACAGAAAGAGCACTTGCCACATGGAATAGTCCCCTCAACATCACTGACCCTATTCTTCATTTTTGTGTAACATAACTGTCTTTTCAATGATTTACTGTTTTTTAAAAAAAAACTTAGGTTATGTGTCTATAAGATCCCTGATATCTTTATCTGTTTTCAAGATGTCCTAATGCTTTCTAAAATATTCTTATAAGTATGTACATTGCTAGAATAATAAAAAGGTACTCTCAACTTACTATTATTATAGTTGTCGTTAATGTTCACCTCTCCTTCGTTATACTTCTTAGAAAATTATGGTTTAGCTTTAGAGTCCCTTAATTTCTTTACTTCATTCACACTAGCTTCTATCGCTTGTTCATTATATCCCCTTTCCTTCAGTTCGACACTAACTGTCTCTACTTGATGAAGAAAATCTTCATCATGCACATTCACTCTGGAAGCCCTATACACTTGGTTTTTCACATTTTTAAATATATAGGGTCGATGCATGCTATCATTCGAAAGAAGATGGTTAACATAACATGTCTTCCTACGTTGTCTAGTAAAGATCATACCCTTTTCATCTATTTCAATACTCACATCCAAGAAGTCTATGCTTTTCATAGAATAGGTATAAGTAAAACTTAAGAAAGATCTTCTACTATTGATGTACTGCACAAACTCTTTAAACATTTCAATTGTTCCTTTCTACAAAATAAAAAGGTAATCTACAAACCTTCTAAAAAAAAAAAAATATATATATATATATATATATATATATATATATATATATATATATTCTCTTGAAATGGTCCAGAAAGCATAACCTCACTCTCCCACATGGCCATTACAGCATTGGCATAGCTATTGGCACACAAAGTGCCAATAGCTACGCCATTGCTCTACCAAAATAGCTCTAGTCCAAACAAGACCACATTGTTTTCTAAGACAATTTGTAATTTACTTATCTGTTTTGCTTTCCCATCATCAGCCTGGAACATATCTCTATGAAATGTATTTATACTATCTACACCTGTCTTATTAGGTATTACAGTAAACAGAGACACCACATCGAGTGTCATTAAAATAAGGTCATCTGCCTTCTTTTCATGGCCTATACTAGGATACAAATCACTCAAAAAATGTTCAGTATCTCTTAATATATGGCTAATTTCATTTAGTTTAGGTCTCAAAAACTTCTCTATGTAAATAGAAATGGATTCTGTACATCAGTTCCTGCCTGATACTATCGGTCACATAGGGGGGCAGTCTCTGTTTTTATGGACCTTAGGCAACCCTTGCATAATAGGAATAGTCGGATGTGGAATCAAGAAGTAATTAAGCAATTCATTACTGATACATTAATTTTGTAACATTTTATTTAACATTTGCTAAACCACATTTCCTTTCATTTTCATATAAAAACCATCATGGTTAAGCATATCAAGCATAGCCTGATTGTACCACTCAGTATCTAATACCACAATAGGGCCACCTTTGTCAGCTGGTCTAATCACAATTTTATCATTATTCTGTAGACACTGAAGAGCAAAATATTAATTTGTAGTTAAATTGCTTCTTCTCCTAAAATTTTTATTAGACACATTACCGGATCCTACCTTATAAACATCTTCAATACATATTCTCTCAAAGGCATTCACCAATGAGTTCAAGGTGGTGTAAATGTACTTGGCTTCTCAAACACATCGTTGGAATTAAGTTGATCTTTCTCAGAAGATTTAAACATTAATAATTTCAACATTATATTTCTAGTAAACATTTTTATATAAAAACTACTTCAGTTAATTCAGAGTAACTGGCTGGGATGAATGAAAGTCCTTTCTGCAAAACCTGGAGTTCATCTTTAAATAGTTCATGTTTGGATAAATTTCAAACTAAGCTTCCTTCACATTGAAAAATGCTTTTTTGATGTTGCCTGGACTCATGATATTCCCTTCTAATTTCCTTTTTTGCCTGCTCTGGCTTCAGCCCCTCAATCTCTGGTCTTTTACTGCCTTTAGTTTTCTCACTGGCAGTGGAAAAGACAGCTTGTGCTGGTCTAAAGGGAACTTGAATGCCATATTAGTTTTCATTGTAACATTTGAATTGCTGTAGGAATTATGTACTTGCCCCATTACTTGGAATGTTTTACTCCTAGCACCGGCCTCAGTGTATAGACTTCCTGCTGCTTACTAGTGTGTGCTGACATCATCACGCTGTTTTCTGCTTGCTTTTCATTATCATTGGTCATCGCATTCAGTCAGATAGTAGCTAAGGATGAATTCACCTTGTCAATCAACTCTGAAGCTTCTTCCTGATTCACTGAATGCTCATTCATTGTAAAGGGTGGATTTTGTGAATAAGGTGACACACTCCTATTTTTGGCAAACCATCTTCTTTCGAATGATAGAATGCATCCACCCTATATATTTAAAAATGTTGTGAAAACTCAAATGTATAGGCCTTCCAGAGTGAATGCGCATGATGAAGATTTTCTTTATAAAGTAGAAACAGTTAGTATTGAACTGAAGGAAAGGGGATATAATGAACAAGTGATAGAAGCTAGTGTAAATGAAGTAAAGAAATTAAGGGACTCTAAAGCTAAACCATAATTTTCTAAGAAGTATAATGAAGGAGAGGTGAACGTTAACGGGAAGGGATTCACATCTAGATCAGGGGAGGTCATTGTGACTCTTTACTCATCCCTCATCAGGCCCATAATTGAGTACAATGCCCCTTTTGGGATGTACCTTACCAGACACCTGCAACAACTGGAAAAACCCCAAAAGTACCTCACCAAGAGGATCAAAGGGCTCAAACAGATGCCATATGCTGCCTGTTTAAAGAAACTCCAGCTCTACTCAGTGGCATACCGCCTGCTCAGAGGCGATCTGTGCCTGACATATAAAGTCATGTCCAACCCGGAATTAATGGACATGCTGCACCTCAGAAAATCCAAATCCCATCGAGCTACGTGCTCGAGAGACTTGAACCTCAGCACTGAAATAAATAGGACATGCTGGAGGGACAGATTCATAACCCAGAGGCTCCCTTCACTCTGGAATAAAATCCCAGTCCAGGTTAGGCAGAGTCCCTCATTGACTCTCTTCAAGAGGAATCTTGATGAGTGGATGGGAGATCGTAGGTTTACCCCGGGTATCACTTCTGTGTCACTGTTAGACAGAGGCACAGTATACTAACCTCGGGAAAGGGCATAGCAAAATTAATTTAAAATGGGTGGCGAAAGCCAAAAACACTCTGGCTAGGCTTATAAATGCCCTAGGGCAGATAGCCTAGCATGAACCTATGAACTATAATAATAGTAAGTTGAGTACCTTTTTATTATTCTAGCAATGTACATACTTATATGCATATTGTCAGGAAGCACTGGGACATCTTGAAGACAGAAAAAGATATCAGGGATCTGATAGACACAGAACCTATGCTTTTATTAAAAAATAGTAAATCATTGAAAAGACAGTTACGCTACCCAAAAATGAAGAACAGGGTCAGTGATATTGAAGAGACTATTCCATGTGGCAAGTGCTCTTTCTGTAAGTATATAGATTTAGCTCACATTTTGAACAACGAGATCAGAAGAGAACTTATAATTTTAAGGTCTCAGCTGCATGTGAGACTCAGCATATTGTTTATTTGGCACATTGTGTGCAATGCCAACAATTCTATGCTGATGTTTTATTTGGATTGTTGGGCTTGTTTTATATAAAGGACTTGGTTACTCAGAAGCATTGTTGGCTGTTTTTTGCTTCCTTGTCAATAAACTAACTGAAAAGCAGTGTAGTTCTGCATATTCCTTTTATAATTTCCCTATTTTTTTTTGGGGGGGGGGCATTCAGAAGTAAGCACAAAGCTATTGCTCAGTGCTAAATAGTAGGGAGTATGTAATGTAACATGGCCTGACACTAATTAAAAATATATAAGTGCCAGCATACCACTGTCATTCCTGGGGTAATGCTCCATAGCAATATACTGCTGCTGTTCCAGTAACCATGCTGTTGGAAATAGATCCAGTGGGAAAGGTCATTTAGCCCTATTACAAAATAAAATAAAATACCATACTATGGGTACTTACATTATCCAAGGGAAAGTGTCAGCAAAATGATGGGTCTGATGCTATGCACATTTAGGCTAGCCAGAAGTACCCCATGGTTGCAGCATGGGCAATAAAAGCTGCCCATGCAAGGCCACCACAGCAAAGTGGCAAGTTATGTCATCATACACATGATGCTTAAATAGGGAGATAATAAAGGCAGAAATGAAGAAATGCAAACAGTAGAAAACAGAAAAGGCCAACCTGAAGGGTAGATAGGTGGCAAAGAAGGGCATACATTTCTTTTTGTGTGAAAGGTACCTGTATTCAACTTTTTTAAAGGAAGGTTGATTAAGAAAATAGCTAGGAGCAACTGTAGAGAGGAAGGAGACAATCAGGAATTAAGGAAGAAGGAGCAGAGAAACAAACATGAAATGCTGACCAATCTGATGGGGAAGGTATGGTTACAAGGGGGAAAACAGAGGAAAGATGCAGAGTGACAGAAGATCTACAGCTGATAATGGAGAAGACTAATCTACAGACTGGGGATAGAGATGGAAGTGACATGTAAAAAATACACCATAATGGGACATATAGAAAGGTATGAAGATTCTGCTTGATGGGTCCAGAGAAGAACTCATCAAGGTAACAGTCACCCCTCTGACCAATATCATGGCTAGGTAACACCTCTGGTGGCCAGATAAAAGAAGCATATAACTCATAAATGTAAAATAAGCACTGAACACCATATCTCCACAAAGTAACACACAGTTTAATAGGCACCACACAAAAACCTACGATGTCAACACAGTTGTAGAAACATAATGTTTCTACAACTGTGTTGACATTGTAGATTTTTGTGTGGTGCCTATTAAACTGTGTGTTACTTTGTGGAGACATGGTGTCTAGTGCTTATTTTACATTTATTAGTGTTTCCAAGCACGTTTCACCTTGATTTGGTTTCAAGCATATAACTCAGTTAGCTGCACAAAGAAATACTCCTAGGTGATAATAAAGGTGACAAGCTGCCAGTCCAACAGGGTTCTCATCTGCTATAAGACCCGCAACCAGGTAACCCAATAGGACCTCCTTGAGAACTGATGAACCTTCACCCTGTTCTAAGAGGCAGCCATGAAGACCACCAATGAACCCTCTAGAACATCATCCTCAGAAGGGCCCTCAGTACCCTGCATAGAGGCAGGCTTGGGTATTGTTGGAGACTAGGCAGCAGGCACAGTGGCCTATGCAAAAAAAATAAATAAAAAAATACAACATAGGGAGGAATAATCTACATTTACACTACACCTGGAGAGCCTGTCACATCTGCTTAGAACAGCAATTCATTTGGCTTCAGTTTCTTGGCTGATGTAAAGCTTTAAACAAACAGTATTGGTATAGTGTTTCCCTAGCAAAAGATGGAAATTACATCTACAAGGATTAGGTTGACTGCATAGAGCCAAACAAGTATAGAATGTTTACAATAATATGGTAGTAGCCTCAGACTTACCTCTGTCCCACTGGTGGAGCAGTTTCTGGTGACACATGCTGAAGTCACTTTACCTTTGCCTGGAATGCTTACCGGAGTGGGTGATGCCAGTGACATCACTTAACTTCCTGGCAAGCTGGTGTCACCCATCAGTTTCACATAGGGGGCCATCTGTCCCCCCTTCCTGGCAAGCTGATGTCACCCATCAGTTTCACAAAGGAGACCATCTGTGTCCCACCAGCAGGCATGCACAGCCAGTGAGGGAAGATCTTTGATTCTTAATAGTGTCCACAAGAGATCCCTGCTGCAAGAAGCACCTGAAGAGGCCATATCCATTACACAGATCAGAATGAAGAGGAAAATGATAGGCCGTTGCACATGGACATATGTAATGGACACATTATGATGTACATCATCAGGCAGAACAATTGTGCAATGTATAGTAATGAGGTAACACAGGCCTTGCAGTGACTTTGCATGTGTTCACTATGCACATAACCTCCCAGCCTGGGAATGTGGAAGGAAAAGCATGGTAGAAGTGACAGTTGTTAAGAATGCATAGTTTTAAAGCTGTAATTCAGAGATCATGCTAAATCACTTTTTAGCATCAGTATGGTGCTATGAGCTCTGTTTTTGCATGATAAAAAAACAGAAGTGCACTGTTGTAGGAGGCTGTACTATACTAAGCAAATTAAACATTGTAAAACACTGGATAATAAATTATTGTCATATAGGCATACTGAGAACAGATCAGACTACTGTCAGTGGAGATTAGGACTGCAATGGGCACGTGAGGTGTACTTACTGAACAGATGAGTCTGTAGGATAACTCAACATAAGTTATGACAGGTAACTAATATGCTGTGGGGGATCATCACAACAGGGAGCAAAGTATAGACCAAGAGAGACTGTAGTCTTATGGGGATCAACAAACGGGCAATAGAGTACAGCATAGGAGAATTTGCAGTCTTGTTTGTGGAGGGGTGAGGTCAACCTAAAATGAAACAAAGTCAGCTTGGGTCACTGTCACTTTGTGTAGGTTCTCCACAACATACCCTATCATATGCACATGAACTAAAATACATGTTATGAAGGATATGCAGCCTACTGTACATAGTTCCTAGCTTGTGCTGTCAGCATTTTCCAACAAACCACAATCAGAGATAACAAGCCCATTACTGTTGCAGTATGACACTTTGTTGCATTGCTAATGATATAGTAGTACCACAGGACTGTGACTGACATAATCGGGTAGGGAGCAGTATTCAGATAACTGCACACTGAAAGAGTCAGTAACGCATTCATATAATGATTCACACGTGCAACTCACAGGTATATACATCACTGGACCAAGGCAACAGCAATGGCAAGAAGCGTTTACTCCATACACAAGTCTACCTCAGGTCTTGGACAATCAACACAGAAGCATCTCATAACAGTGGTGGGATCCCTGGTACTTCTCTCTGGGGAAGTTGAGAGATTGCTCATATCTTGAAGTGGCTTGAATGCGGTAGCTGGTCTGGTGAGAAGAACTCTGGAATTCAAAGAGTATTTCCCAGCATAATACTAGCATGTTTCATTATTGAAGAATAATGAGCTACTGTGATGAATGGGTTGCTCAGAAGAATGTATACACATATCTATCACCCAGGGATGCTGGGAACACAACAGTAACAACATATACCACTCAAGGTATGTATTAGTGTATCAGCTTTGTATACAATTGGTATGTAGCAGCCTGTGTGCCACATAGAGATAGAAGTGATGCCTATTATCCAACATAGCCAAAGGCATGTTACCTGTATGCATTTGTTGGTTCCATTGGCAGAGGCTCTGACAGAGTAGGTAAAAATTTGCCTGATATCAGCATATTACTGTTGGCTGGCAATGATGGCATCATGCACATGATACAGTCCAATAACATAGTGGCACAGGCAGTGATGGTAATAATGGTGGATGCGGTCAGATCACATGTACCTGAGATCGTGGTAGAAGGACAAGATGAACCACTGGCATCACCTGTGTTTGTGCTGTACATCCCTTCCATGATAACCCTATCCCCAAGCTACAAAGGAGTCATCACCTCAGACAGCATTAAAAAAACACATTGCCTCTGGGATGAAAGCACCAGTCATGGGTGAGATGCATGTAAGTGGCCATTTCTATCATGGTCCAAGGACATTCACTGATCTGGGTGTCACCCATTGACATTGATCAACAGATTTGCAGGTCAGTGATACTGGCACAGATGACCACTAATTCGACCATGCAGAGATGTTGAGTATGCTGTGTCACTAGCATGAGGAAGTTCAACCACTGCAGGCAATGCAAGTATTGTAGGGTATCCTGCAATGCATTCAGTGTGTCATGGCATATAGAAACCTGCACCAGACACAACTTCTAGGCAGAGTGGTGGCCCAGTTG
Source organism: Protopterus annectens (assembly GCF_019279795.1). NCBI lineage: Eukaryota > Metazoa > Chordata > Ceratodontiformes > Protopteridae > Protopterus > Protopterus annectens. The sequence continues at coordinate 812,180,701 of NC_056729.1, forward strand.
TCAACCACTGGTGTATCCATGAGGTATTGGTAAATGCTCATCATAGCCATAGTAAAAAAAAAGAGTATGCTGTGCATTATAACAAGTCATGCTTACTCAGACAGCACACACCATCTTAGAAACAACATCAGTGTCCTCATTGTCCAAGGCTAACTTGTCTCCTAGTTGTGGACACATGATGGTGACCAGGGGGCTTTCAGCTCCAGCAGAGAGAGACAACTCACTTGGACAGCAAATCAGAGTCCAACATTCCACACCATCCAATTCCTCAGTAGCGTTACTGTATGCAATACCTACTTGTGGCTTTTCAGGGGTACTATTTGACAGCATTCCCATACTTACTCCTTAAGTAGAACTCATTCCTTTAGACAGTATGCCTCTAGTCTTTATACTGATGGGCACCAGGGTACATCCAGCCACCTTTCATTGGGTTTGTCACCATTACAAATGTTCAGAGAGTGGGCAGGACAAACCAAACCCACAACAGTTACAAAGGTATGGATTTCATTTCTTTTTTTTCCAAAACAAAATCTCATTCTCATGTCTGTTGTTTCATATTATATTAAGGTACTCTAGATACAAAATAAGTCCAGCATGTAACTAATTGTAGAAGGAAATATTTTCTGTCATAAAATCTCAAGACATTTGTCATTTTTCGTATTTTTTTCAGGATAAGGCTGCCCATATAGGGATTGTCATCTATAAGAGGGTTAAGTAGTGTCCCTATCCTTTATCTATGTATTTATTTGCTTGTTTGTTTATTTATTACTTTTGATACATGGGTAGGTTGTCTGGTCCTTAGACCCTTTTCAGTCATGGTAACAGTGCAAAACTGAGTAGTGGAATAAATAACATGAAAGAAGAATGTGTAAGATGGTAAACACATGCCAATTAAAACAATTTATAATCCACAAAATGACAGCTGATGGTAAACTGGTTAGGAAACCACAAAAAGCACAATTCCAATTAGCGCTTTCATTCACGTTTAATAAAAACGTGAACTTCTTCAGAAAAAAACGAGTGCTCTCCCCTGCTCTCGCTTTTTAAAAACTTAATTACAGGAAGTGATGTAAAA